>NC_031972.2:307500-324661 GCF_001858045.2 Oreochromis niloticus | reverse complement strand
CCAATACCAGTCTAAACTAGTCCAATACAGTCTTAAAATAAATCTAAACAGTCTAAAACTAATCAATACCAGTCTAAAACTAGTCTAAATACTAGTCTAAAACTAGTCCAATACCAGTCTAAAACTAGTCTAAATACCAGTCTAAAACTAGTCCAATACCAGTCTAAACTAGTCCAATACCAGTCTAAAACTAATCCAATACCAGTCTAAAACTAGTCTAAATACCAGTCTAAAACTAGTCCAATACCAGTCTAAAACTAATCCAATACCAGTCTAAAACTAGTTTAAATACCAGTCTAAAACTAGTCTAAATACCAGTCTAAAACTAGTCCAATACCAGTCTAAAACTAGTCTAAATACCAGTCTAAAACTAATCCAATACCAGTCTAAAACTAATCCAATACCAGTCTAAAACTAGTCTAATACCAGTCAAAATATAAAACAAACCAATACACAAAACTAGTCAATACCAGTCTAAAACATAAGTCAAAACAAATACCAGTCTAAAACTAATCCAATACCAGTCTAAAACTAGTCTAATACCAGTCTAAAACTAGTCTAAATGCCAGTCTAAAACTAGTCCAATACAGTAAAAATCAATACCAGTCTAAAACTAGTCTAAATACCAGTCTAAAACTAATCCAATACCAGTCTAAATACACTAGTCTAAACTATCAATACCAGTCTAAAACTATAAAAAGTCAATACCAGTCTAAAATCTAAAATACCAATACCAGTCTAAAACTAATCCATACCAGTCTAAAACTAGTCTAAATACCATACAGTCATAATAACTAATCCAATACCAGTCTAAAACTAGTCTAAATACCAGTCTAAAACTAATCCAATACCAGTCTAAAACTAGTCTAAAATACCAGTCCTTAAAACTAGTCCAATACCCAGTCTAAAACTACTATCCAATACCAGTCTAAAACTAATCCCATACCAGTCTAAAAATCCATCCAGTCTAAATAATACCAGTCTAAAACTAGTCTAAATACGTCTCAGTCTAAGTAAACTAGTCCAATACCAGTCTATTAAACTAATCCAATACCAGTCTAAAACTAGTCAATACCAGTCTAAAACTAATCCAATACCAGTCTAAAAACTAGTCTAAAGTTACCAGTCTAAAACTAGTCCCAATACCAGTCTAAAACTAATCCAATACCAGTCTAAAACTAGTCTAAATACCAGTCTAAAACTAATCCAATACCAGTCCTAAAACTAGTCCTAAATACCAGTCTAAAACTAGTCCATATACCAGTCTAAAAACTAATTCCAATACCAGTCTAAAACTAATCCATACCAGTCTAGAAACTAGTCTAAATACCAGTCTAAAACTAGTCTAAATGCCATTCTAAAACTAGTCCAATACCAGTCTAAAACTAATCCAATACCAGTCTAAAACTAGTCTAAATACCGGTCTAAAACTAGTCCAATACCAGTCTAAAACTAGTCTAAATACCAGTCTAAAACTAGTCCAATACCAGTCTAAAACTAGTCCAATACCAGTCTAAAACTCGTCCAATACCAGTCTAAAACTAGTCTAAATGCCAGTCTAAAACTAGTCCAATACCAGTCTAAAACTAATCCAATACCAGTCTAAAACTAGTCTAAATACCATTCTAAAACTAATCCAATACCAGTCTAAAACTAGTCTAAATACCAGTCTAAACTAGTCCAATACCAGTCTAAAACTAATCCAATACCAGTCTAAAACTAAATCCAATACCAGTCTAAAACTAGTCTAAATACCAGTCTAAAACTAGTCCAATACCAGTCTAAAACTAATCTAATACCAGTCTAAAACTAGTCTAAATACTAGTCTAAAACTAGTCCAATACCAGTCTAAAACTAGTCTAAATACCAGTCTAAAACTAGTCCAAATACCAGTCTAAAACTAGTCCAATACCAGTCTAAAACTAATCCAATACCAGTCTAAAACTAGTCTAAATACCAGTCTAAAACTAGTCCAATACCAGTCTAAAACTAATCCAATACCAGTCTAAAACTAGTTTAAATACCAGTCTAAAACTAGTCTAAATACCAGTCTAAAACTAGTCCAATACCAGTCTAAACTAGTCTAAATACCAGTCTAAAACTAATCCAATACCAGTCTAAAACTAATCCAATACCAGTCTAAAACTAGTCCTAAATACCAGTCTAAAACTAGTCTAAATGCCAGTCTAAAACTAGTCAATACCAGTCTAAAAAAAAACTAGTCCAATACGCAAACTAGTCCATACCAGTCTAAAACTAATCCAATACCAGTCTAAAACTAGTCTAAATACCAGTCTAAAACTAGTCTAAATGCCAGTCTAAAACTAATCCAATACCAGTCTAAAACTAGTCTAAATACCAGTCTAAAACTAGTCCAATACCAGTCTAAAACTAATCCAATACCAGTCTAAAACTAGTCTAAATACCAGTCTAAAACTAATCCAATACCAGTCTAAAACTAGTCTAAATACCAGTCTAAAACTAATCCAATACCAGTCTAAAACTAGTCTAAATACCAGTCTAAAACTAGTCCAATACCAGTCTAAAACTAATCCAATACCAGTCTAAAACTAATCCCATACCAGTCTAAAACTAGTCTAAATACCAGTCTAAAACTAGTCTAATGCCATTCTAAAACTAGTCCAATACCAGTCTAAAACTAATCCAATACCAGTCTAAAACTAGTCTAAATACCAGTCTAAAACTAGTCCAATACCAGTCTAAAACTAGTCCAATACCAGTCTAAAACTCGTCCAATACCAGTCTAAACTAGTCTAAATACCAGTCTAAAACTAGTCCAATACCAGTCTAAAACTAATCCAATACCAGTCTAAAACTAGTCTAAATACCATTCTAAAACTATCCAATACCAGTCTAAAACTAGTCTAAATACCAGTCTAAAACTAGTCCAATACCAGTCTAAAACTAATCCAATACCAGTCTAAAACTAGTCTAAATACCAGTCTAAAACTAGTCCAATACCAGTCTAAAACTAATCTAATACCAGTCTAAAACTAGTCTAAATACTAGTCTAAAACTAGTCCAATACCAGTCTAAAACTAGTCCAATACCAGTCTAAAACTAGTCCAATACCAGTCTAAAACTAGTCCAATACCAGTCTAAAACTCGTCCAATACCAGTCTAAAACTAGTCTAAATGCCAGTCTAAAACTAGTCCAATACCAGTCTAAAACTAATCCAATACCAGTCTAAAACTAGTCTAAATACCATTCTAAAACTAATCCAATACCAGTCTAAAACTAGTCTAAATACCAGTCTAAAACTAGTCCAATACCAGTCTAAAACTAATCCAATACCAGTCTAAAACTAATCCAATACCAGTCTAAAACTAGTCTAAATACCAGTCTAAAACTAGTCCAATACCAGTCTAAAACTAATCTAATACCAGTCTAAACTAGTCTAAATACTAGTCTAAAACTAGTCCAATACCAGTCTAAACTAGTCCAATACCAGTCTAAAACTAGTCTAAATACCAGTCTAAAACTAGTCCAATACCAGTCTAAAACTAGTCCAATACCAGTCTAAAACTAATCCAATACCAGTCTAAAACTAGTCTAAATACCAGTCTAAAACTAGTCCAATACCAGTCTAAAACTAATCCAATACCAGTCTAAAACTAGTTTAAATACCAGTCTAAAACTAGTCTAAATACCAGTCTAAAACTAGTCCAATACCAGTCTAAAACTAGTCTAAATACCAGTCTAAAACTAATCCAATACCAGTCTAAAACTAATCCAATACCAGTCTAAAACTAGTCTAAATACCAGTCTAAAACTAGTCTAAATGCCAGTCTAAAACTAGTCCAATACCAGTCTAAAACTAGTCCAATACCAGTCTAAAACTAATCCAATACCAGTCTAAACTAGTCTAAATACCAGTCTAAAACTAATCCAATACCAGTCTAAAACTAGTCTAAATACCAGTCTAAAACTAGTCCAATACCAGTCTAAAACTAGTCTAAATACCAGTCTAAAACTAATCCAATACCAGTCTAAAACTAGTCTAAATACCAGTCTAAAACTAATCCAATACCAGTCTAAAACTAGTCTAAATACCAGTCTAAAACTAGTCCAATACCAGTCTAAAACTAATCCAATACCAGTCTAAAACTAATCCCATACCAGTCTAAAACTAGTCTAAATACCAGTCTAAAACTAGTCTAAATGCCATTCTAAAACTAGTCCAATACCAGTCTAAAACTAATCCAATACCAGTCTAAAACTAGTCTAAATACCAGTCTAAAACTAGTCCAATACCAGTCTAAAACTAGTCCAATACCAGTCTAAAACTCGTCCAATACCAGTCTAAAACTAGTCTAAATGCCAGTCTAAAACTAGTCCAATACCAGTCTAAAACTAATCCAATACCAGTCTAAAACTAGTCTAAATACCATTCTAAAACTAATCCAATACCAGTCTAAAACTAGTCTAAATACCAGTCTAAAACTAGTCCAATACCAGTCTAAAACTAATCCAATACCAGTCTAAAACTAGTCTAAATACCAGTCTAAAACTAGTCCAATACCAGTCTAAAACTAATCTAATACCAGTCTAAAACTAGTCTAAATACTAGTCTAAAACTAGTCCAATACCAGTCTAAAACTAGTCCAATACCAGTCTAAAACTAGTCTAAATACCAGTCTAAAACTAGTCCAATACCAGTCTAAAACTAGTCCAATACCAGTCTAAAACTAATCCAATACCAGTCTAAAACTAGTCTAAATACCAGTCTAAACCTAGTCCAATACCAGTCTAAAACTAATCCAATACCAGTCTAAAACTAGTTTAAATACCAGTCTAAAACTAGTCTAAATACCAGTCTAAAACTAGTCCAATACCAGTCTAAAACTAGTCTAAATACCAGTCTAAAACTAATCCAATACCAGTCTAAAACTAGTCTAAATACCAGTCTAAAACTAGTCTAAATGCCAGTCTAAAACTAGTCCAATACCAGTCTAAAACTAGTCCAATACCAGTCTAAAACTAATCCAATACCAGTCTAAAACTAGTCTAAATACCAGTCTAAAACTAATCCAATACCAGTCTAAAACTAGTCTAAATACCAGTCTAAAACTAGTCCAATACCAGTCTAAAACTAGTCTAAATACCAGTCTAAAACTAGTCCAATACCAGTCTAAAACTAGTCCAATACCAGTCTAAAACTAGTCTAAATACCAGTCTAAAACTAATCCAATACCAGTCTAAAACTAATCCAATACAGTCTCAAACTAGTCTAAATACCAGTCTAAAACTAGTCTAAATACCAGTCTAAAACTAGTCTAAATACCAGTCTAAAACTAGTCCAATACCAGTCTAAAACTAGTCTAAAGGCCAGTCTAAAACTAGTCCAATACCAGTCTAAAACTAATCCAATACCAGTCTAAAACTAATCCAATACCAGTCTAAAACTAGTCTAAATACCAGTCTAAAACTAATCCAATACCAGTCTAAAACTAGTCTAAATACCAGTCTAAAACTAGTCCAATACCAGTCTAAAACTAATCCAATACCAGTCTAAAACTAGTCCAATACCAGTCTAAAACTAATCCAATACCAGTCTAAAACTAGTCTAAATACCAGTCTAAAACTAGTCCAATATCAGTCTAAAACTAATCCAATACCAGTCTAAAACTAGTCTAAATACCAGTCTAAAACTAATCCAATACCAGTCTAAAACTAGTCTAAATACCAGTCTAAAACTAGTCCAATACCAGTCTAAAACTAATCCAATACCAGTCTAAAACTAATCCCATACCAGTCTAAAACTAGTCTAAATACCAGTCTAAAACTAGTCTAAATGCCATTCTAAAACTAGTCCAATACCAGTCCAAAACTAATCCAATACCAGTCTAAAACTAGTCTAAATACCGGTCTAAAACTAGTCCAATACCAGTCTAAAACTAGTCTAAATACCAGTCTAAAACTAGTCCAATACCAGTCTAAAACTAGTCCAATACCAGTCTAAAACTCGTCCAATACCAGTCTAAAACTAGTCTAAATGCCAGTCTAAAACTAGTCCAATACCAGTCTAAAACTAGTCCAATACCAGTCTAAAACTAATCCAATACCAGTCTAAAACTAGTCTAAATACCAGTCTAAAACTAGTCCAATATCAGTCTAAAACTAATCCAATACCAGTCTAAAACTAGTCTAAATACCAGTCTAAAACTAATCCAATACCAGTCTAAAACTAGTCTAAATACCAGTCTAAAACTAGTCCAATACCAGTCTAAAACTAATCCAATACCAGTCTAAAACTAATCCCATACCAGTCTAAAACTAGTCTAAATACCAGTCTAAAACTAGTCTAAATGCCATTCTAAAACTAGTCCAATACCAGTCCAAAACTAATCCAATACCAGTCTAAAACTAGTCTAAATACCGGTCTAAAACTAGTCCAATACCAGTCTAAAACTAGTCTAAATACCAGTCTAAAACTAGTCCAATACCAGTCTAAAACTAGTCCAATACCAGTCTAAAACTCGTCCAATACCAGTCTAAAACTAGTCTAAATGCCAGTCTAAAACTAGTCCAATACCAGTCTAAAACTAATCCAATACCAGTCTAAAACTAGTCTAAATACCATTCTAAAACTAATCCAATACCAGTCTAAAACTAGTCTAAATACCAGTCTAAAACTAATCCAATACCAGTCTAAAACTAATCCAATACCAGTCTAAAACTAGTCTAAATACCAGTCTAAAACTAGTCCAATACCAGTCTAAAACTAATCTAATACCAGTCTAAAACTAGTCTAAATACTAGTCTAAAACTAGTCCAATACCAGTCTAAAACTAGTCTAAATACCAGTCTAAAACTAGTCCAATACCAGTCTAAAACTAATCCAATACCAGTCTAAAACTACTCTAAATACCAGTCTAAAACTAGTCCAATACCAGTCTAAAACTAATCCAATACCAGTCTAAAACTAGTTTAAATACCAGTCTAAAACTAGTCTAAATACCAGTCTAAAACTAGTCCAATACCAGTCTAAAACTAGTCTAAATACCAGTCTAAAACTAATCCAATACCAGTCTAAAACTAATCCAATACCAGTCTAAAACTCGTCTAAATACCAGTCTAAAACTAGTCTAAATGCCAGTCTAAAACTAGTCCAATATCAGTCTAAAACTAGTCCAATACCAGTCTAAAACTAATCCAATACCAGTCTAAAACTAGTCTAAATACCAGTCTAAAACTAATCCAATACCAGTCTAAAACTAGTCTAAATACCAGTCTAAAACTAGTCCAATACCAGTCTAAAACTAGTCCAATACCAGTCTAAAACTAATCCAATACCAGTCTAAAACTAGTCTAAATACCAGTTTAAAACAGCTGAAAAACCAAGTTTGAACACTTAAGAGTCCTTAAAACACACAGTTTTAAGGACTCTTAAACCTTTTCCAATAAAATACCAGTCCCAAACAGGCTCAACAAATCCACAGCCAAGTTTAAGGACCAGTCTGTAACAAAGCTGCAAAATAAAACTCACACCAGACCAGTCACAAACCACATTCAAGCAAGCAAATTCCAAATTGCTCCAACACTCGGTCCAAAATCAGTTTAAATGTAGTCTAAAGCCAGTATAAAACCAGTATAAACACCAGTATAAAACACGGCTTCAACAATTCCTGCAGTCATTCTCATACAGTCAGTCTGGAAAACCTTTAGTCTTGTCCTGAAAACATCAACAGTGTCACCTGTATGCTGCACATGTGCTGCAAGAGCTTAAAAAAATAACCACTAAACTTTACGAACATCTGTGGATGAAAAACGACCCCGCCGATAACCGAAACCGTTACAACAGACATGAGTGTAGCTACGTTTCCAGAGGTTTGACATAATGGATGTAGGCTTGACGGGTTTTTACTCCTCAGCTCAGTTTCTATCCTAACAGTAAGCGTTATCGGGGGAGTCGGGAGTCGACTGTACTTTTATTTTCTCCTGATGACACAAAGAGCGACTGGAGAAATGAAGAGGACTGAGAGCGAGACAATGACTGAAACAGTGAACATGAAAGGGACTTGTTCACGGAGGAAATGAAAGAATAAACGCACGGCGCTCGTTAACACGCTGAGAGGAGACCCCTCCAATCTGCCACGCTCACCACAGACTGTAAATAAAGATGTCAGGTTGAGAGATGAAAGCCGCCTCATCCTCTCAGAGTCCTCTGAAGTGTGTTTTAGCGAGCCTTTGAGAGCCGTAACCATCTTTTTAGGGATTTAATGGATTCGTTAGATTTTAGCCCTTAGCGCTCCTTCAGGGAGCATCACTGTCAGTCTGCTGGAGCCTTACATGATGTTCACACAGCAAACACATTACAAATGATCTCAGAGATAATTATGAATGCATGTCCTGTGAACGCAAGCTGCAGGTCCAACAACTCTGGTTCCACAGGAACCAGAGTTCAGGAAACAAACGGGAATCAAAAATCATTCAGCATCAGGAAAAAATGTGGCTGTATATTCTTTTCAAAGTAAACTAATTTAGGAGAGATATGTAATATCTGAAAAAAAGTAATATTTTAATCTAAAAAACAAATAAACTCTAATATTTTAATATTTTATGACATTCAGAAACATGTAAAAAGAATGTGAAGAAAAAACTTTGGATACTTTTCCAAGAAAAACCAAAATCCGTTATCGGACGGCGTGGACTCACCCGTGGACTCACACTCCCACAGCATCGCTCAGATTTCACTGATCGGGTTTGTGCTCAGACACTGGGAAGGATGTTTCAGAACAATTAATAATGTTATAAAGTTTTAAATTACAGTGGTCCCTCGCTATAACGCGGCCCCGTTGTTTCGTGGATTTTTTGTTTGTGCAAAATCGCATGCTTTTTTTGTGTGTGTGCTCTGCGTCCTGATTGGCTGCAGACCATTGTCAATCAATCTCGCGCTGTGTCTCCTGTACAGTACAGAACGTGTTCAGCTTGTCAAGTTTACATAAATCTTTGTTCCTAGCAGTGTGACTCTGAAGTGCTGTACTGTATGTTTGTAAGTTTTCTCCCCAACAAACAACAATGCAGACGAAACGTTTTGCACCGTCAAAGGCAGCTGCGGTAGGAAGATGCTAACCATCGCACAAAAAGTTCTGGACATGCTAAAGGAAAATAGAAGTTACCGTATTTTTCGGATTATAAGGCGCATTAAGCGAAACAAAGCAGTCCGATAAGTCAAACTTTGCTCAGCTCATTCTTCCTGCTTCCTCCACTTCCGTACCATTGATTCATTAATGTTGAGTTCTCTGGCAGCTGCTCTGTTCTCATGTTCTGTACCTGAAAACAGGGTTTGACCTTTGGTTTCAGTCTGTAATACTGGACTTATTTTTCTACGAAGGTTTGAACTTTGAGAGTTTAAACAAGAGAGAAAAGTGTGAAAATGTTCATGCCCGGTTATTTTTAGAACGTAACTCCTGCGATAAACGAGGGACCGCTGTATGTCAAAGCAGTAGAAATATTTTGTACTGAGAACTCAGTGTAAAGGTCAGATTCTGTCTGACGGGGATTTCAGTGCTAAAAGTTTTCTGTGAATGTTGATGAGTTTGTGTTGTTGTTGTTTGGCAGAGCGAGGAGGACGACACGAGGAGCGTCACAACGTCCTCCGTCATGGTGAGACACAAAGAGCCTTCGCCGTGTGTGCGTGTGTGTCTGTGAGAGAGCTGAAACAGACACCCCCCCCCATGCCGTTCCCATGGTGATATCCTATAATGACACAGCGCCGGCTGGTCATTGGCTGTGATGGCCTCCCGCTGCTGTCTGACTGGACCCAGCACGAACTGTCCGCCTGTTACTGGGCTGTAAGTTTGCAGAGTGACAGTTTTGTTATTGATTCATCCTGATCGCTGAGTCCGATCGATGTTTGTGGCTTCAGTTTGTTCAGGCTCAGACTTGGATTAACCAGCGTCTGCTGCGACACCAGTTAAATAAAGTCTAACTTTACTGACCGAGGTCAAGTCCAGCCTCTCGTCAGTCCAACACGAGCTCTAAACCAGGCCTAAAACCAAGTCTAACTAAACTACTATGTGGTGAACATGAGTGTACAGCTCTCGGTTGGTTTCTGAGTCTCAGACCTTCGGACGCCTACACCAAGCTGAGGTGGGAGGGCAGATTTCCTCTGCAGCTGACTGAAAACACGTCTCTGTGCTGGAAACAAGTTTTAAACATGCACTGAGCTGGATGTGTTTTCTTCCTGCTGCATCAGTGTCGACTGCGAGCCGTTAGCAGTGTTGCTCGCTGCCGCGGAGCGCCATCAAGCTGAAGGACGGCCTCCCTCTGTGCCCGCTCAGGCTGTGTAATTAACACGGAGCTATCAGGTAAACAGTGAGGACAGCCCGGCAGGCCTCTGATTAAAGGCCTGGGTGGTGCTTCGCAGCACCCTGCTGGCCAATAAACACCACTAATGGCGTCAGGCCCCCCGCCACCCAGCAGCCCCTGCCTTGGCTAGAGGACAACGAGGACGCCAGTTTATGACAGAAAATCAAGACACCAGAGGAAATGTTAAAAAATCAGTTGAAATCAGTTTTTAGCATCAAACTGAAAGTTTGAAAGGAAAACATGTTCACCTCTCTGAACGGTTCCGAATGTCAGGGGGCGGGGACAGCCTGGGCTTCATCGCTTCTTCATTGGTGTTCGTTTATAGTTTAAATACAGATGGAGGTAACCTTCCTCTCCTCTCACTCCCCCCCCCACACACACAGTCTCTGTTCCACAGGGTTTCTCTGGATCCTCTGGAGAAGGAGTGGCTGAAGAGCTGTGCCGTGGGGAACATGGCCGCCCAGGGCCGGCTGCTCGCTCAGGAGCCCGGGCTCGTGCTAAAGAAGGTCCGCTTCAGGTCTCGTGCTCCTGTCCGATGCTCTGACACAGAAGGTGTCATTTAGTGATTAGTAGCTGCTGTATTAAAGCGATCAGCATCAGCGTTTGTTACACGCAGAGCGATGCTTGAATAGAGTTTGGTGCATTAGCTGGAGCGCGTGCAGTAGGACTTATAGGCTCATATAGTGAGCACGCCGCTATTCTGATTCATCCTCTAAACAAGTGAACTCTTTCCTCTTTCTTTTTCCTCTTTTCTCACCTCGTCAGGACTTCATCACTGTAAGTACAACACTTGCTTACCTGCTCACTTGTCATATTTTCATAGAATGACTGAATTACTTTCACACGTGCAGCTCAAAGAGCTTCACAGAGCAGGGTTAGAGAAGAGAAAGGTCACACGGGCCGGTCTCCCGTGGAAATATGTGCATTCACCAACCGGCTGGTGGGTGGTTGCTGGTGTCAGTGGGTGGAACGTGTCACAGAGAGGTTTACCAGGCTGCACCGAAAGCCTGTCGCCCGTATCTGTATAGAAGATGCTGACTTGTCTGTTTGAAGTATGGTTGCCTTCACAATAAAAGTTGCACCTTTGGAAATGTTTTGGTTGCAGTGTAAAGACACAACCGTTTACGTTGGTGCAGCACCGTCTTTGTGACTGATTTCATCTGGTGACAGTCGGCAACAGCAGCCACCGGTCTGGTGACACGGTTTTCTCCAGTGACCGGAGGTTTCCAGAGAATCACCGACTGGTCTCTGTCTGACTGAGTTTTCTTTTACTACATCTAACCAAAAACAAGTGAAAACCAACAATTAAACTTAAAAACCTGCAGTTCCTCTGACGTCCAGCGGAGGCAGCAGTGAGTTTCACCTTAGCTCATTGGAGACCATGAACTGAACCTCTGGACCCAAACTTTCAAAGCTCCCAGTCTGCCTCCTGACTTTGTTGTGTTGTTTTGGACAGGAACCGCCTTTAATCTGAAGCTCTCCACTGGAAGCCGGAAATAGGTGTGGCTTTACTTTTGCAGACAGTAATAATTGGTTCAGTTAATAATAAGTGTTCCTCTGGTTCCACGCTGCATTTAAACACAGAGGAACGAGGAAGAAGTTCTCTGCTTCCCATCTACCTGAGCTCTGCCGTCACCACGCTGTCAGCAGACATCGATAAATGGGCACTTTCACAAAACAATTGGCTTAAGGAAATTAAACGTTCAAAGAGCAGCAGAGACGTTAGTAATCTGCTTATTGAAAACAAAGAAAGGGGAGTGCAGCTGAATGAACGGAGGGGGGGGTGATGATCCTGGTAGTTTGGATAAGAAGCTGCTGAGAGTCAGGCAGCAGGTGAGGACGAGGAAGAGGATCAGATAAACAGAAGACCGAGGACGGAGGCTTCATGGTTACTGTCAGGACAGTCCGGAGTAAACTATGCTGACGTGTGAGAAGAGCTGTAATCATTTTCATGCATAAAGCTGAGCTTATAACAGTTTCACTTAAACTAACCGAGGAGTCACGCTGTAGATTTTTACACAGAAAAAACGATTTTGTTCATTTAAACCTGATCCATGAAGTCTTTAACATACGCTGTGGTTATATTCACACTTACATCAACTCTCTTCATGCAGACGAAACATGTTTGTACCTACAAACTCTTTAATTCTGGTACAAAATGTTTTATAGCAGACTGAACGGTGGAGAAAACGCTCCAAATAAATAAAAATTCATATAAAAGCACAAATGATAACAAAATGAAGCTAGCATGTGGAACCATGGCTGAAACATCCATCCAGCACAGAGGCTTGGGTGGGACCACCATACGTGGATTTAGGCGGTAACCTCCGGTTGCTAGGGAAAAATGTGCCCTGGGGAGTGGTTGCTGCAGGTTGCTGGCAGTGCGTGCTGTGCTGAACACCTACCTGTGATTGCGCCCACTTGTAGTTTGCATGACTTGTCGTCTTGTTTCTGAGCTGTGCTGAAAGTAGAAAAAGTGTAATACAAACTGAAACAGAGAAGGTTCACCTTTAAAATAAAACTTTACCGCCTCACCACCAAAACCAGGAGTGAAGGGAGGAGGACAGGACAAAGGCACGCTGTGCAGCCAGAGATTATTAATAACTAATGATTAAATGCAGAGAGGTGTGTAAACACATAGTGACTGACAGGGTTTTTTGCTTTATCTGAATTAAGAAGCAGAAAGTTAGCGGCCATCCAGGTCTTTATGTCTTTAAGACATTCCTGCAGTTTAACTAATTGGTGTGTGTTACCTGGCTTCATGGACAGATAGAGCTGCGTGTCATCTGCATAGCAGTGAAAATTTATGCTATGTCTTCTAATGATGCTGCCTAAGGGAAGCATGTATAATGTAAACAGAATTGGTCCTAGCACCGAACCCTGTGGAACACCATAATTAACCTCAGTGTGTGAAGAGGACTCTCCATTTACATGTACAAATTGGAGTCTATTAGATAGATATGATACAAACCACTGCAGTGCAGTAATAAATATTGCAGCACTTTGACTCTTAAATATGTGAAAGGTCAAGACCAATAAATCAACCTGAATCGACTGGATGTGTTTGTTCCGCGTTACTTTTGACAGTAGATTAGCAGCCAGCAGCTTTTAGCCCTCCAAGTCTTCGTGTTTTCAGTCCTGCTCACTCTCAGGCTGTTTCACTGTGAATTCATCGGCTTCTGTGTTCTGACTCTTTCTGGCTACCGCTGACGGCCTCCTGTGATGCAAACCTGCCGTACATGAAGGGGGTGAGTTTGGCTTCGTTAACATGAATCATCTGAACACAACAGAACACCTCTGCCTTCTGCCTCAATTAGCTGAGCGCCCATATCACAGAGAGCAGCTCCCTCGCCTCCTGTCTCCCATCACCACGGCAAGTTTAAACAAGTCAGACGTTCACACGAGCAGAGGGCGGGATTAATGTAAAATTCAGTTCATGTAAATAGGCCTCATTCAGACGTCCAATCTTCTGCTGTTTGTTTGAAACACCTGCAGAAATGCAGCACTGCGCTGCGAGCCGTGCAGCCCTCTCTTCAAATAGGCTGACAGCTCTGAAAACACAGAATCCGTCAGCTCGCTGTTAGTGTCATTCTGTCTCCAGACGCCTGCCATCAGGTTAATCACAGCAACATGGACGGATTACCGAACACGGCGTGCACAGAGAGACGCCGAACCACCGCACAGAGACTAAAACCCCGCCGAAAGCCAAGAAGTCAAGACACACAAATACAAAGAAACACAAAACAACCACAAAGAGACAGAAACGGACACAAATATGGAAAAACGTTTTTAAAAAGTCAGAGATTCAAACTGATAAAATGAAGGAACGCAGCAACAACACGGCCTTATCGCGTGTGCGTCTTCCTGTCTGTGGTCAGCTCCTTGTGCTGTTTTGTGTCTCGAGGTCTGGAGATTTCGGGGGGCTCAAACACGCCGGCGCCGAGGGGCCAGCCATCGCGCGCCTTGGATGCTGCATCGGGATGGCGGGTCCACGCTCATTAGGCCTGTGTGCAATTGGAGCAGCCCAGCAGCCAGACAGCGGGTGTGTGTAATGATATTGTAATTACATGGTAATTAATATCTGAGCAGACAGCGAGCCTGAAGGGAGGCGGCTCGGCTCGCAGCAGATGGGAGGGACTGATAATTTCTCCACAGCCATTCGCTGGAGCCTCTGTACTTTTATTTGGTGGCGGTTTGATTTCACGGTGCTGAGCGGAGGATCTCGGGAACGGCGTGATTGTCCTCGTTTGTGAGCGGCGCTCCTGCGTCAATCTGTGGTTTCCTTTCTTCTCCTGCAGCTCTTTGAGACCCCGTCCCAGCATATGTTCCTCACATTCATTGTTAAGTCGAAGTGTGACTCCGCAGCCAATAAAGAGCCGGCTTTTCAGAGCGCCACATATGGCAGAGCTGTTGCAGGCTGTCTTTGAAAACTCTACACAAGCAGAATTTCACACAGCTCTAAGCTGCCTATTCAAGAGCTCCGGCAAAGGGACCCCTCCATATGGCCTCGCTCAATGTGCCCCCCCCCTCCCATTAGCTGCACGGACCTCCACGTGCAGAAATAACAACATCAATGGCTTAGCCCTCTCACCACTTGACAGTGTTGCTCTCCTTTTCATGCCTCACTTGATCAAAACGGAAGAAGTGAAGCTGACGCCTTTCTGATGTGCTTTTTGCCTGCTGCTTCCAGGCGAGCGGCGCTAAGTCGTCCCGCCCGTCACTCCTCCGCTTCCAAAGGGCCGACAGATGCCTGGCACACCGAGCCCGACTGTTGGCAGGCAGTTGCCGGTTTGTGCCGGGTCACTGTCGGCGCTTCCCCCAGATCTGTGCGAGGACGATGGCTGTGAGCGTGTCTCGGAGGCCCGAGCGTCCCGCTGAGGCGGACAGGTGTCTGTCATGTTTGCAAATGTGTAACACAGAGCTTTTGTGGCTCGTTGAGTTGGCCCGTGTTCTATTTGGCTCGTTAACCATTTAAAGGAACAGAAAATCCCTGCACTGTACACGATCTTTGCATTCAGACAGCGTGCAGGTCTCTCAGTCTGCTGTGTGTTTGTGAGGATACGTCCTCGCTCACGGTGGTAACGACTCCTGTAGTAGACTGTAAATCAAAGATGTTAGAAAGAAACTCTTTCAAACTAACAGATTCTGGACTCAACCTGATCCTTATTCAGATGCATCAGTGCTTTCTAGACCAGTGTGACTCTTTTCATAAGACGAGGCCCGTGAGTCGTCAGAGCATCTCTGTGAATACAGAATAATCTGCTCTGAGAAGAAAAACAGTCCATGTTTGAGTTTGGAAAAGTAAGTTTTGCCTCTGATTGACTAGAGGAAATGAATAAATGTGTCCTCTGCAGTCCTGCACACCTGCCTGTGTGAGGCTCAGGTGGAGGCACGAACAATCTGGTCGAGTGTTGGAGGAGGCCGGCGGGTGAGGTCGGCTTCAGTTAGCACCTTCTAATGAAAACTCTGGGCTCAGTGGTCAGTCTGCACCTCGCCGCCAACACAGGCACACCGCCAAAATAAACCTCCATTAAGCATCCTGCAGACAATGACAGGTTTTTCCCCTCCTCTTCCTGTGATGGCGGCGCCCCGCTCGGTTTTCACACTCACGGTTGTTGGCTGAATGAGGAACATCAGTGCGGCATAATTAAATGGGCGGAAAACAGCAGAAAACAATGTTTGGGCTGTTTAATCCAGTTTAGAGCAGGACCACGAGAGAGGGGGTCCAAATAACAGGAGCAAGAGGAGGACGAGCTTCTGATGAAGCAGTGTGAGGAGGAAACGTAGAATCCCACCGAGGTCTCGCATCAGGACGGCTTTAATATCCATCAGAATGAGTCAGAAATCTGCATAAATGTTTGCTGTGTTAATGCAAAACGAGCATTGATACTCCCTCCGGATGCACCGAGGACTGATGTGTCGTGTGGGTTTATATGTCCACAGACATCAAAAACCACTGCAAGTAGTTAAAGAAGGGCAAGAAACTCCATTAAAAAAACCTGAAAATGACCACGATTCCTCCTAGATTCACTTTAATATTTTTCCTTGCTTCATGTAGGATTACAGTCTGGAGGCAAAAGAACAACAAAGGACCAGAAAGAGATGCAAAACAATCATTTACTCATTCAGATATTTGAAACAAGCCCTTCATTCTCTGACTAAAGTTTAACGTTTTCTGTTTTCTCCTCTTCCACTCACTCGGACACACAGTTTGTAAGTCCATCTTTGTGTCTCTGTGTGCAGTGTTTGTGCCGTAGTGTTAGCGCAGCTGCTAATGAGAACTTTACACACAAAGAAAAATAAAATATTCTGAAAAGTGGATCTGCTGCTTTCAGCTCCACATTCTTATTCCTGGACTTCTCCAGAGTAGCTTTCCATGATTCACAATTCAAAATAATCCTTCTTTATCTGACTTCAGTGCACCCTCTCTTTGAAACTAGCTGCTTTAGCTCCTCCCCTTCAAGCTGTTTTAAGATTAGCTAGGTTCTGGAAGCCTGCTGTGGGGGCAGCACCCAGTGCTTAAAAATAGAAATAAACATTGTAAACTTAAAAATGTGGAGAAGAAGAGGCAGTCCACTTTGATGGTTATTGTGGAGCTTTTATTGTCTTATTCGGCTTATCTGAGCAGGATGAAACCATCACACACAGTCAGAGTTAATGTGAGCTCGCTCACTGAGCAGATTTAAATACAAATGTTTCTGAATGTTTGTCCCTTGCTGTGAATGGACTCGTATCCTCGTGTCCTTCACACAGGCTGCTTATTCAGACTGATTACAGCACATTAAGAAACATGATTAGCGGCACGTTCTAATACAACACAATGGC
>NC_031971.2:42401670-42433576 GCF_001858045.2 Oreochromis niloticus | reverse complement strand
TTCACATTCAGGATTCCCCTCGAACCTCCTGGTCTCAAGGCAGCTACTCATCTCACTGAGCCAAACTCATTCTCACAAAAGAGAGGTAGATAGACTGACAATTGTGCTGAAATTATCAGAAGCTGCTGAGAACTGTGCTGATAAGAGGCAAAAGGCTGAAAATTTTGCAGAAAAGAGGTGAATCAGCAGAATTTCTGCAGAAAAGAGGCAAAGAAGCAGAACGTTGCGCTGCAAAGAGGTGAATCAGCAGAGTTTCTGCTGAAAAGAGGTTTTTTTTCTGAAAACCGCCGAAAAAGCTGGAATTTGTGCTGAAAAGGGGTGAAAAAAATGAAAATTTTGCTGAAAAGGGGTGAAGAAGCTAAAGTATACCAAATCAAGGTATTTGTGCCAAAACATGGTATTTCTGCCATATTGTGGTATTTGCGCCACAAAAGTTACTACATTACAACATGAATACGGATTAAAGATGAAAGAAACTGGCAACAAATTCCTCCACTACAAACCAGTCTGATACCACTTCTTTGCAGTGTTCACGTTTACTAAGACACTACCCAAAAGGCGCCACAAGAGGGCACTCCAACACAAGAGATGATGCACTTAGTAACAGTCAGCCTCCTACTTAGCCACTACGTAATACAGCGATATTACAGTGTACAAATTCACATAAATTTGCAGGGGGAACAAACAAAGCAGGAACAAGCTCAAAACAATCAAATAACTGTGCTGCCATAGCTATCGCTAACTAGCACATACGCTAAAGGTAACTAAAACCAATACACACAAGTAGCAGGGTAAACATCTTAAGCATGGAACATTAACTCACGTTTATGTGACACACACCATCCCCAACAAATACAGGATGGGCTATTTGCTCCCCTTCCCAGCAGCTCTCTCCTCAATCGTTAGCCCAGGAACGAAGGAAGACCATCTAGCTCAGAAGTCCCATGAATTCCCTCACTGCTCAGAGGCTGCTGGGTAATGTAGCTCACACTAACACAGGTTTTTCTACAAGCACAAATACTATAACATAGCAGAAATACTGTGATTTTGTTGAAATACTATGCTTTAGGACAAATACTATGATTTGGCAGAAATACTATGTTTTAGGACATATACTATGATTTGGCTCAAATACTATGATATAGCAGCAATACTATGTTTTGGTACAAATGCTGCGCTTAGGCACAAATATTATGATTTGGCAGACACTATGATTTAGCAGAGATAATATGATTTGGCAGAAATACTAAACTTTGGCACAAATACTATAATTGAGTGCAAGTACTTTAAGATAACAGAAATACTATGATTTAGCAGAAATAAAATGTTTTTGCAGAAACACTGTAATTTCACTCAAATACTTTGAAATAGCCGTAATACTATGATTTGGCAGAACATAACAGAAATTCTACGACTTAGTAGTAATACTATAACATAACAGAAATATTAATTGGGCACAAATACTATAATTTGGCACAAGTACCATGTTTTGGCAAAATCCCATAATTTGGCACAAATACTATGATTTGGCAGACACTATGATTTAGCAGAGATAATATGATTTGGCAGAAATACTAAACTTTGGCACAAATACTATAATTGAGTGCAAGTACTTTAAGATAACAGAAATACTATGATTTAGCAGAAATACAGTGTTTTTGCAGAAACACTGTAATTTCACTCAAATACTTTGAAATTAAGGTTAAACCTTTCCTTTCAAGGCGTGACTTGGAGACTGTCATCCACGCTTTTATAACCTCACGCTTGGATCATTGTAACTCCCTTTTAATTGGGGTTGGACTGGGCACTCTGACACGCCTGCAATTAGTACAGAATGCTGCGGCACGGTTTTTATCTGGTAAAAGGAAATTTGAGCACATTACTCCAGTTCTGGCCTCCCTGCACTGGCTTCCAATTGAATTTAGGATTCATTTTAAAGTTCTTTTATTGGTTTTTAAATCTTTAAATGGTCTGGCACCTGCATATATGTCTGATTTGCTGAAGCCCTATGTCCCCACTCGTTCGCTCCGGTCAGCTGAGCAGCTGTTGCTTTCAGTCCCCAAATCACGGCTGAAACTGAGAGGCGACCGAGCGTTCTCTATTGTGGCTCCTAAGCTTTGGAATAACCTTCCTCTTCACATTAGGCAATCGACATCAGTGCTGGTTTTTAAATGCAGATTGAAAACGCATTTTTATTCACTGGCTTTTGACTCAGTGGTTGACTGACTTGTATTTACTTATATTTTATTGTTTTTGCTATGTTTATTATGTTTATTATTTTTATCGTATTTATTATTCTTATGGTATCTATTATGTTTCTATTGTTCAGCACTTTGGTCAGCCTTGTGTGTTTTTAAAGTGCTATATAAATAAACGATGATGATGATGATGATGATGAAATAGCCGTAATACTATGATTTGGCAGAAATACTGTACTTCGTACAAATACAATGCTTTGGTACAAATACTATATTTTGATTTGAATACTATGATTTGGCACGAGTAGTATGATTTAGTACAAATACTACGAATTGGCAGAAATACTGTGACTCAGTAGTAATACTATAACATAACAGATATACTATGATTTTGCAGACAGTCTATGTTTTTGCACAACTAGCACAATATGGCAGAAATACTATGATTTGGCACAAGTACTATGATTTAGTACAAATACTCTTATTGGCACAAATACTATGTTTCAGTACAAATACTACGATTTGGCAATAATACTGGGTTTTAGCACAACTACTGAGATTTGGGTGAAATACTATGACTTCGTACTAATACAATGTTTTGGTTCAAATAATATGATTTGCAAAAAATACTATGATTTGGTACAAGTACCATGATTTAGTACAAATACTACAATTTCGCTCAAATACTATGAAATTGCAGTGATACTATGATTTTGAAGGAATACTATGATTTGGTAGAAATACTATGCCTTAGTAGTAATACTATAACATAGCAGATATAATGTGATTTTGCAGACATAGTATGTTTTTGCACAAATACTACGATTTCGCTCAAATACTATGGAATTGCAGTAATACTATGATTTGGAATACTATGATTTGGTAGGAATACTATGCCTTAGTAGTAATACTATAACATAACAGATATACTATGATTTTGCAGAAATTCTATGTTTTTGCACAAATACTACAACAACTACTACTACAAATACTACAAGAAATACTATGTTTGGGCAGTAATACTATTATTTGCTATAAATACTATGATTTGGCACATATACTATAATCAGCAGATATACTATAACATAACAGAAATTCTACGACTTAGTAGTAACACTATAATATAACAGAAATTTTAACTGGGCACAAATAACATGATTTGGCACAAATACCATGATTTGCCACAAATACGATCATATTGCAGAAATACTATGATTGGGTACAAATACTATGATTTGGCACAAGTACTATGAATAAGTACAAATACTGTGATTTAGCAGAAATACTACGATTTAGCAGAAATACTACGTTTTAACATAAATAATATCTTTTGACAGAAATTTCTGCTAAAAGGTACTATTTCTGCTTTTTAGCAGAAATACTGTAATTTGGCATAAATACTATGATTTGGGATAAATACTATGATTTCCCAGAATTACTATGATTGAGCAGAAGTACTAAGATGTAGTAGAAGTACTTTGATTTAGCAGAAATACTATTATGGAGGAGTAATACTTTAACATGGGAGAAATACTGATACACACACACATACACAGAGCGCAAAGGGAACAGTGGCTGTTAAGAGTCTGGGCTTGGTATATCTAGGTCAGCTAAATTAGCTGCACCTGCTCTAATCAGCACTTACACACACAGACACAGAGAGAGCTCTGAGTTTTCTTTAGTGTATTTCTCACATTCAGGATTCCCCTCGAACAAATGGCCATAATTTCCTAACCGTAGGGGCTAGAACGCTCATTCTGACACCGTTTTGTTCAGAAGAGATGGGGAAATCTCCAGGTCTTCATAATTCAGAGATAAAATATAAATTATTAAAGCTATATGACTTGTAACACACTGCAACTGAGAAGAGGCGAAGCAAAACTGCCTTGACTTGCCCTCAAACAACGTTGTGTAACTCTAGATCTCTATGGAGCATCAAAATCATTCTTTCACCGTAAGAAACAGCAGGCTTTGGTGAACAGTCATGGAAATTTTCAGGGCTCTGTTGAAATCCATCAAAAAGATATGACGAGAGAAAAAAGTGCCTCATTTCCAGAGGTTGAAATCTGAAGAGATCTGAGCGAGAGACAAATTTCCTATCCTCAAACAAATGTAATTCATGGCCAAACGGTAATAGGTGAGGAAAATACTCTTGAATTGTGAGCATCAGGAGAGTCTGAAGATATATTGGCACAAGCGTCATGTCTCAACTTTGTTTCGTTAAGGAGATATGACGATTTGAAAATGCCTCTCATTAGAAAAATTCAGCGGTGATTTTGAACAAGCTCTCCATTGACTTTCTATGGAGAGTTTTCAGACCTTATGTTGCTCTGAGGAGATTTGCAAAAAATCTGTAAATCCCACAAGAATGATAGTGACATTTTCTGAAAGCCAGCAAAAATACCTACGTTTTGATGTATAATTTGTGGGGGTTGAGTGGAAATTGAGCGAGTAGCAAGAAGTTGTTCAGACATGAAGAGAAAATTCCGAACAGACCAGCCCTCACTCTGAGTTAATTGCATAGCAACCATAGCAACGCATGTATTTTCTGAAAAATCACAATTTTGCAACTGAAAACTTAAAGAGGCATAAAATGAAAACGGTAGAAGATCTGAAACAGCTGAATCACACAGGAATAGCCCAATAATCTGAGAACATTTTAAAGTTTGAATGGAGTTTCTAGGTGAAAGTATAAGGAAGTAGTTAAGTTTCAAAAACAAGCAAGTTTTAGCAGAATTGTGGAAGTTTCCCATTCATTTCAATGGGACAAATTAAAGGAAAAAAGTGTAATATTTTAAAAAGTATAACAGTAATAAACACCAAAAGTCATAGCACCCATAAGCAGAAAGAGCAGAACAGTATAGAGTTTGAACGGAGAAAATCGGCTGAAAACTGAGGGAGTAGATAAAGTCCAAAAAACGTACGGAAGCAACTTGAAAAAGAAAAATAAAGAACTAGAAAGCGAAAATTTCAGAAGAAATTTTATGTGTGCCTATGCCGCTGCTATTCAGTGTAGTTTGCCATTCATATAGCTACAGAGAGCAAAACTCAGAAGAGCACCCATTCTCCACCATGAACTATGGTAAAAACAAACACCGCTCACGCTTCACAGATAACAGCTTACAGTTTTGTGTAAAGATGAAGTTACTTTGTACAGCGCCGATTTGCAGACGCTGTGCACACAGGTTCATGAGCAGAAGTCCCATTGTACCACGGCAGATCCGACAATGTTTGCATGAACACGCTTTGAAGCATTACGTTATGGACCACTTTTCACACATGCTTGGTGTACCCAAACAGCCGGCTGTAGCTTTTCAACTCACAGCCCGACACACACCCAAAAACAGCCGAGAGAGCACAGACTACGCCTGAGAGGCGTGATTGCAGGTGCCGCTCAGGTGGGTCCACCTCCCCTGCAGCGGCACTGCAGACCACGCCCCGCCACACACATCAAACACGTAAAATAAATATTTATGCACTTTTGCATTCACTTTTTGTTTTTTGTTATTTTTACACAGTGTTCTGAATGATGAACAATGGTCTACAGCCAATCTTGTGTATTATTATACAAACTTTGGTTGTAAGATTCAGATAACTATTTAATAAAAGCTAAATATTTTATATGAGAGTAAGAAAGAAAAGTATATCTTTATGTCCACCTTTCTCTGTTAATGCCCTACCTGGCCCCCTGGCAAAAGCTTTGCTAGATCCGCCCCTGCACAGTTACCAGCTGTCAGCTACACAAAAAAAGGAGCTTGGTGTATATTTGTCTCTCAGAAACAGTTCATAACTTCCCTTCAACTCATTCATGTCACCTAAGGGTAAACCTGTTTCTCCATCACCAGTTCAGCTCTGATGATTCAGTAAGGACATCTCCTGATTTCATCTTCATGCTCCAGCAAACATCAGCTGATACTAGAAATTAAAATCAAAAGAATTCTAACAACAGCTGATCAAGCTTAAACGTGCTGCTGTTGTTTAGCGCGATAAACAAACAAGAGAGAAAAGCCGATCATTGATCAGTTTCATGACTGAAGTTTCAACAGGCGAGAGAATGACAGGGGAGGCTGTCATAAAGTTCAACATCGGTAACATCAGTAACTTAGCGCGCACACAGCTGTATACAAACTCCGTAGTGCTAGCTAGCACGCAGTACGAGTTATTGTAAGTGATTGAAAAAGTCAGCACAACGAAAATAAACTACACCTAAACTCGGTTTATATCTGACCCAAATAGAGTGCAGGTCATAACTTCTTACCTGAAATTCAGTTCACCTCACGCTCCTGCCTTCGCTTTCCCTGATCCACGATTGACCTCCGCGTTAGTAAACACCGGTCGATCGGCGGTACCCTCACCGCCTTGTATGTCTCGTTCGCGGCATGTCCTTTCTGTCACACACCGGTGGATAGCTGCCCTCTGTTGTAGCTCCACCACCAAACAACTCAGTTATTTTTTCCACATCGACCAGCATCATCGGCCCATATAAACGAAAAATAAGTCCAGCTAAGACACAGACCCTTGCCGAGCGATCGGGCGATTAAACAAATTTTAGCCACCTCACTATCAGCCAAGCCTGGGTGGTTTTTAACGAAGGGTCGCTAGCCGCGCTAGCTAGCTAAGCTAGCGGCGCTAGCTAGCTAGCCAGCCGGCTATCAGCAACACGTAAGAGAACTGTTGCTAAATAAACTACACCTAAACTCGGTTTATATCTGACCCAAATAGAGTGCAGGTCATAACTTCTTACCTGAAATTCAGTTCACCTCACGCTCCTGCCTTTGCTTTCCCTGATCCACGATTGACCTCCGCGTTAGCAAACACCGGACGATCGGCGGTAGCCTCACCGCCTTGTATGTCTCGTTCGCGGCATGTCCTTTCTGTCACACACCGGTGGATAGCTGCCCTCTGTTGTAGCTCCACCACCAAACAACTCAGTTATTTTTTCCACATCGACCAGCATCATCGGCCCATATAAACGAAAAATAAGTCCAGCTAAGACACAGACCCTTGCCGAGCGATCGGGCGATTAAACAAATTTTAGCCACCTCACTATCAGCCAAGCCTGGGTGGTTTTTCACGAAGGGGCGCTAGCTAGCTAAGCTAGCGGCGCTAGCTAGCTAGCCAGCTATCAGCAACACTTAAGAGAATTGTCGCTAATACGGGATGTCTTGATAAAACGAGCAGATATTTGAAGTTTACACACCTACATTCTCGCCTGAAAATATCTTAAAAGTGTATTTTGTGACCTAGAAACACGAATAAAAGACATATAAAACGAAGTGGTGTCCGCCATTGTTTGACTCGGTAGAGGCATGCTATGAATTGTGGGATATGTAGTTTTCACCAAGCATGGCACCCTTTAGGCCGTACTACTCCCGGTATACCACTAGAGAGAGCCAACACACCACAAATGAAGTCTGTTTCTATGGTGCCAAAAGCAGAATCTTTCTCAGGAGCCTAGAAATTGGCCTAAATTTGCATTAAAATCTAAATATTTCAAAAACTATAAAAGTTATAAACACCAAAAGTCACACCATACTAGCCCAGCTCCAGCCGCACAAAATGATGTAACATATGTACCCCTATTGTCAAAACTGTTTGGCAGAGGAGCGCGGGAAAATTTTCACTAAAATATTAATATTTAAAAAACTATAATAGTCATAAACACCAAAAGTCATAGCACACCATTCCAGATCCAGCCGCACAAAATGAGGTAACATATATGAAGCTTTTCTCAAAACTGCGGGGCGTGATACGTGCCGAAATTTAGGCGGAAGATGGAGAATAATAATAATAATAATAACTAGAAAGCGAAAATTTCAGAAGAAATTTTATGTGTGCCTATGCCGCTGCTATTCAGTGTAGTTTGGCATTCATACAGCTACAGAGAGCAAAACTCAGAAGAGCAGCCATTCTCCACCATGAACTATGGTAAAAACAAACACCGCTCACGCTTCACAGATAACAGCTTACAGTTTTGTGTAAAGATGAAGTTGCTTTGTACAGCGCCGATTTGCAGACGCTGTGCACACAGGTTCATGAGCAGAAGTCCCATTGTACCACGGCAGATCCGACAATGTTTGCATGAACACGCTTTGAAGCATTACGTTATGGACCACTTTTCACACATGGTTGATGTACCCAAACAGCCGGCTGTAGCTTTTCAACTCACAGCCCGACACACACTCAAAAACAGCCGAGAGAGCACAGACTACGCCCGAGAGGCGTGATTGCAGGTGCCGCTCAGGTGGGTCCACCTCCCTGCAGCGGCACTGCAGACCACGCCCCGCCACACACATCAAACACGTAAAATAAATATTTATGCACTTTTGCATTCACTTTTTGTTTTTTGTTATTTTTACACAGTGTTCTGAATGATGAACAATGGTCTACAGCCAATCTTGTGTATTATTATACAAACTTTGGTTGTAAGATTCAGATAACTATTTAATAAAAGCTAAATATTTTATATGAGAGTAAGAAAGAAAAGTATATCTTTGTGTCCACCTTTCTCTGTTAATGCCCTAGCTGGCCCCCTGGCAAAAGCTTTGCTAGATCAGCCCCTGCACAGTTACCAGCTGTCAGCTACACAAAAAAAGGAGCTTGGTGTATATTTGTCTGTCAGAAACAGTTCATAACTTCCCTTCAACTCATTCATGTCACTTAAGGGTAAACCTGTTTCTCCATCACCAGTTCAGCTCTGATGATTCAGTAAGGACATCTCCTGATTTCATCTTCATGCTCCAGCAAACATCAGCTGATACTAGAAATTAAAATCAAAAGAATTCTAACAACAGCTGATCAAGCTTAAACGTGCTGCTGTTGTTTAGCGCGATAAACAAACAAGAGAGAAAAGCCGATCATTGATCAGTTTCATGACTGAAGTTTCAACAGGCGAGAGAATGACAGGGGAGGCTGTCATAAAGTTCAACATCGGTAACATCAGTAACTTAGCGCGCACACAGCTGTATACAAACTCCGTAGTGCTAGCTAGCACGCAGTACGAGTTATTGTAAGTGATTGAAAAAGTCAGCACAACGAAAATAAACTACACCTAAACTCGGTTTATATCTGACCCAAATAGAGTGCAGGTCAAAACTTCTTACCTGAAATTCAGTTCACCTCACGCTCCTGCCTTCGCTTTCCCTGATCCACGATTGACCTCCGCGTTAGCAAACACCGGTCGATCGGCGGTAGCCTCACCGCCTTGTATGTCTCGTTCGCGGCATGTCCTTTCTGTCACACACCGGTGGATAGCTGCCCTCTGTTGTAGCTCCACCACCAAACAACTCAGTTATTTTTTCCACATCGACCAGCATCATCAGCCCATATAAACGAAAAATAAGTCCAGCTAAGACACAGACCCTTGCCGAGCGATCGGGCGATTAAACAAATTTTAGCCACCTCACTATCAGCCAAGCCTGGGTGGTTTTTCACGAAGGGTCGCTAGCCGCGCTAGCTAGCTAAGCTAGCGGCGCTAGCTAGCTAGCCAGCCGGCTATCAGCAACACGTAAGAGAACTGTTGCTAAATAAACTACACCTAAACTCGGTTTATATCTGACCCAAATAGAGTGCAGGTCATAACTTCTTACCTGAAATTCAGTTCACCTCACGCTCCTGCCTTCGCTTTCCCTGATCCATGATTCTAACAACAGCTGATCAAGCTTAAACGTGCTGCTGTTGTTTAGCGCGATAAACAAACAAGAGAGAAAAGCCGATCATTGATCAGTTTCATGACTGAAGTTTCAACAGGCGAGAGAATGACAGGGGAGGCTTCGTAACGACAGAATAAATCGTAATATTTTCTCTGAATGTGGCACGATTCCGTTTGTACGGCAACTCTATGAACTAACCATTATGAATAAAATAAAGTCCAACGTCAGTAACTTAGCGCGCACACAGCTGTATATAAACTCCCGTCGTGCTAGCTAGCACGCAGTACGATTGTAAAAAGTCAGCACAACGAAAATAAACTACACCTAAACTCGGTTTATATCTGACCCAAATAGAGAGCGACCGGGTGCTGACACGAGTTTCACCCGCCTCAATATAAGCCAAGCCTGGGTGCTTTTTCACGAAGGGTTGCTAGCGGCGCGAGCTAACTATGCTAGCGGCGCTAGCTAGCTAGCCGGCTATCAGCAACACATAAGAGAACTGCTGCTAAATAAACTACATCTAAACTCGGTTTATATCTGACCCAAATAGAGTGCAGGTCATAACTTCTTACCTGAAATTCAGTTCACCTCACGCTCCTGCCCTCGCTTTCCCTGATCCATGATTGACCACCGCGTTAGCAATCGCCTGCCCGGCCTCATATGTCTCGTTGGCGGCATGTCCTTTCTGTCACACACCGGTGGGTAGCTGCCCTCTGTTGTAGCTCCACCACCAAACAACTCAGTTATTTTTTCCACATCCAGCTGTAACTCCGATTCTATGCGAGCATTTGCGAGAGACCAGGGAGGTGAAACGACAGAGAGTCCCCTCGCTATCCATTTGCAGCCAAGTGCGGCAGCTAGCTAGGTAGCCGGCTAGCTGTCAGGCAGGACCGACGTAGTCAGAGCACTGTCGCTAAATATGGGATGTCTTGATAAAACAAGCAGATATTTGAAGTTTACACACCTACATTCTCGCCTGAAAATATCTTAAAAGCTTATTTTGTGACCTAGAAACACGAATAAAAGACATATAAAACGAAGTGGTGGCCGCCATTGTTCACTCTGTAGAGGCGTGCTATGAATTGTGGGATATTGAGTTTCCACCAAGCATTACCGTAACTTTGAATGATTTGCGCAACCTTAAAAATTCCAATGGCTCCTGAAAGCAGCGACGCTGTGCGCACCGTTGAAATTGTCATCATTACGGTAATCCAAATAAGGGTCGACAGGCTGTACCACTCCCGGCATACCACTAGAGAGAGCCAACACACCACAAATGAAGTCTGTTTATTTGGCGCCAAAAGGTGAATTGGCCTAAATTTGCACTAAAATATTAATATTTAAAAAACTATAAAAGTCATGAACACCAAAAGTCATGACATAATAGTCCAGCTCCAGCCGCACAAAATGATCTAACATATGTAACCCTAATGTCAAAACTGTTCGGCAGAGGAGCGCGGGAAAATTTCACTAAATATTAATATTTAAAAACTATAAAATTCATAAAGACCAAAAGTCATAGCACACCATTCCAGATCCGGCCGCACAAAATGAGGTAACATATATGAAGATTGTCTCAAAACTGCGGGGCGAGATTCGCTGCAAAATTTCAGGCGGAAACTGGAGAATAATAATAATAATAACTAGAAAGCGAAAATTTCAGAAGAAATTTTATGTGTGCCTATGCCGCTGCTATTCAGTGTAGTTTGCCATTCATACAGCTACAGAGAGCAAAACTCAGAAGAGCACCCATTCTCCACCATGAACTATGGTAAAAACAAACACCGCTCACGCTTCACAGATAACAGCTTACAGTTTTGTGTAAAGATGAAGTTACTTCGTACAGCGCCGATTTGCAGACGCTGTGCACACAGGTTCATGAGCAGAAGTCCCATTGTACCACGGCAGATCCGACAATGTTTGCATGAACACGCTTTGAAGCATTACGTTATGGACCACTTTTCACACATGGTTGCGGTACCCAAACAGCTGGCTGTAGCTTTTCAACTGACAGCCCAACACACACCCAAAAAAACAGCCGAGAGAGCACAGACTACGCCCGAGAGGCGTGATTGCAGGTGCCGCTCAGGTGGGTCCACCTCCCCTGCAGCGGCACTGCAGACCACGCCCCGCCACACACATCAAACACGTAAAATAAATATTTATGCACTTTTGCATTCACTTTCTGTTTTTTGTTATTTTTACACAGTGTTCTGAATGATGAACAATGGTCTACAGCCAACCTTGTGTATTATTATACAAACTTTGGTTGTAAGATTCGGATAAGCATTTAATAAAAGCTAAATATTTTATATGAGAGTAAGAAAGAAAAGTATATCTTTATGTCCACCTTTCTCTGTTAATGCCCTACCTGGCCCCCTGGCAAAAGCTTTGCTAGATCCGCCCCTGCACAGTTACCAGCTGTCAGCTACACAAAAAAAGGAGCTTGGTGTTTACAGGGAGTGCAGAATTATTAGGCAAATGAGTATTTTGTCCACATCATCCTCTTCATGCATGTGTCTTACTCCAAGCTGTATAGGCTCGAAAGCCTACTACCAATTAAGCATATTAGGTGATGTGCATCTCTGTAATGAGAAGGGGTGTGGTCTAATGACATCAACACCCTATATCAGGTGTGCATAATTATTAGGCAACTTCCTTTCCTTTGGCAAAATGGGTCAAAAGAAGGACTTGACAGGCTCAGAAAAGTCAAAAATAGTGAGATATCTTGCAGAGGGATGCAGCAGTCTTAAAATTGCAAAGCTTCTGAAGCGTGATCATCGAACAATCAAGCGTTTCATTCAAAATAGTCAACAGGGTCGCAAGAAGCGTGTGGAAAAACCAAGGCGCAAAATAACTGCCCATGAACTGAGAAAAGTCAAGCGTGCAGCTGCCAAGATGCCACTTGCCACCAGTTTGGCCATATTTCAGAGCTGCAACATCACTGGAGTGCCCAAAAGCACAAGGTGTGCAATACTCAGAGACATGGCCAAGGTAAGAAAGGCTGAAAGACGACCACCACTGAACAAGACACACAAGCTGAAACGTCAAGACTGGGCCAAGAAATATCTCAAGACTGAGTTTTCTAAGGTTTTATGGACTGATGAAATGAGAGTGAGTCTTGATGGGCCAGATGGATGGGCCCGTGGCTGGATTGGTAAAGGGCAGAGAGCTCCAGTCCCACTCAGATGCCAGCAAGGTGGAGGTGGAGTACTGGTTTGGGCTGGTATCATCAAAGATGAGCTTGTGGGGCCTTTTCGGGTTGAGGATGGAGTCAAGCTCAACTCACAGTGCTACTGCCAGTTTCTGGAAGACACCTTCTTCAAGCAGTGGTACAGGAAGAAGTCTGCATCCTTCAAGAAAAACATGATTTTCATGCAGGACAATGCTCCATCACACGCGTCCAAGTACTCCACAGCGTGGCTGGCAAGAAAGGGTATAAAAGAAGAAAAACTAATGACATGGCCTCCTTGTTCACCTGATCTGAACCCATTGAGAACCTGTGGTCCATCATCAAATGTGAGATTTACAAGGAGGGAAAACAATACACCTCTCTGAACAGTGTCTGGGAGGCTGTGGTTGCTGCTGCATGCAATGTTGATGGTGAACAGATCAAAACACTGACAGAATCCATGGATGGCAGGCTTTTGAGTGTCCTTGCAAAGAAAGGTGGCTATATTGGTCGCTGATTTGCTTTGGTTTTGTTTTTGAATGTCAGAAATGTATATTTGTGAATGTGGAGATGTTATATTGGTTTCACTGGTAAAAATAAATAATTGAAATGGGTATATATTTGTTTTTTGTTAAGTTGCCTAATAATTATGCACAGTAATAGTCACCTGCACACACAGATATCCCCCTAAAATAGCTAAAACTAAAAACTACTTCCAAAAACTTTCAGCTTTGATATTAATGAGTTTTTTGGGTTCATTTAGAACATGGTTGTTGTTCAATAATAAAATTATTCCTCAAAAATACAACTTGCCTAATAATTCTGCACTCCCTGTATTTGTCTGTCAAAAATAGTTCATAACTTCCCTTCAACTTATTCATGTCACCTAAAGAGTAAACCTGTTTCTCCATCACCAGTTCAGCTCTGATGATTCAGTAAGGACATCTGCCGTTTTTACAGCTGTAGCTCCAGCAAACATCAGCTGATACCAGAAATTAAAAGCAAATGAATTCTAACAACAGCTGATCAAGCTTAAACGTGCTGCTGTTGTTTTGCGCGATAAACAAACAAGAGAGAAACGCCGATCATTGATCAGTTTCATGACTGAAGTTTCGACAGGGGAGGCTGTCATAAAGTTCAACATGCGCACACAGCTGTATAGAAACTCCGTCGTGCTAGCTAGAACGCAGTACGAGTTATTGTACGTGATTGAAAAAGTCAGCACAACGAAAATAAACTACACCTAAACTCGGTTTATATCTGACCGAAATAGAGTGCAGTTCAAAACTTCTTACCTGAAATTCAGTTCACCTCACGCTCCTGCCTTCGCTTTCCCTGATCCATGATTGACCACCGCGTTAGCAATCGCCTGCCCGGCCTCGTATGTCTCGTTGGCGGCATGTCCTTTCTGTCACACACCGGTGGATAGCTGCCCTCTGTTGTAGCTCCACCACCAAACAACTCAGTTATTTTTTCCACATCGACCAGCATCATCGGCCCATATAAACGAAAAATAAGTCCAGCTAAGACACAGACCCTTGCCGAGCGATCGGGCGATTAAACACATTTTAGCCACCTCACTATCAGCCAAGCCTGGGTGGTTTTTCACGAAGGGTCGCTAGCCGCGCTAGCTAGCTAAGCTAGCGGCGCTAGCTAGCTAGCCAGCCGGCTATCAGCAACACGTAAGAGAACTGTTGCTAAATAAACTACACCTAAACTCGGTTTATATCTGACCCAAATAGAGTGCAGGTCATAACTTCTTACCTGAAATTCAGTTCACCTCACGCTCCTGCCTTCGCTTTCCCTGATCCACGATTGACCTCCGCGTTAGCAAACACCAGTCGCCTGCCTCGTATGTCTCATTCGCGGCATATCCTTTCTGTCATACACCGGTGGATAGCTGCCCACTGTTGTAGCTCCGCGTTATAGCACCACCAAACAACTCAGTTATTTTTTCCACATCCAGCTGTAACTCCGATTCTATGCGAGCATTTGCGAGAGACCGGGGAGGTGAAACTACAGAGAGAGTCCCCTCGCTATCCATTTGCAGCCAAGTGCGGCAGCTAGCTAGGTAGCCGGCTAGCTGTCAGGCAGGACCGACGTAGTCAGAGCACTGTCGCTAAATATGGGATGTCTTGATAAAACAAGCAGATATTTGAAGTTTACACACCTAGATTCTCGCCTGAAAATATCTTAAAAGCTTATTTTGTGACCTAGAAACACGAATAAAAGACATATAAAACGAAGTGGTGGCCGCCATTGTTCACTCTGTAGAGGCGTGCTATGAATTGTGGGATATGGAGTTTTCAACACAAGGATAAATCTTTTCGGCTGTACTACTCCCGGTATACCACTAGAGAGAGCCAAGACACCACAAATGAAGTCTGTTTATTTGGCGCCAAAAGATGAATTGGCCTAAATTTGCACTAAAATCTAAATATTTCAAAAACTATAAAAGTTATAAACACCAAAAGTCACACCATACTAGCCCAGCTCCAGCCGCACAAAATGATCTAACATATGTAATCCTAATGTCAAAACTGTTTGGCAGAGGAGCGCGGGAAAATTTTCACTAAAATATTAATATTTAAAAAACTATAAAATTCATAAACACCAAAAGTCATAGCACACCATTCCAGATCCGGCCGCACAAAATGAGGTAACATATATGAAGCTTGTCTCAAAACTGCGAGGCGAGATTCGCTGCAAAATTTCAGGCGGAAACTGGAGAATAATAATAATAATAATAATAAATCCGACGAATAGTAATATGTGTGCCTCTTTCCATAGGCACACATAATAATAATAATAATAAATCCGACGAATAGTAATATGTGTGCCTCTTGTCATAGGCACACATAATAATAATAAGAATAATAAATCCGACGAATAGTAATATGTGTGCCTCTTTCCATAGGCACACATAATAAAGAGAAACAGGAACTCAATAGTGTGGAAGCCCTTTGAGGGCATCCACACAATAAATCCGACGAATAGTAATATGTGTGCCTCTTGGCATAGGCACACATAATTAACAGTGCAGTGAATCCTGCTTGTGCCGTCATATTCAGGACTGCAAACCGAGCAGCATCACTGACTTTCAGCTTGTTGTGTTTGTGGATATATGACTGACTTTAATTATCCATAAATCATCACATTCTCTGTAAGATTAAGGTCAACTATATATATATTTAGAAGTAGAGGCTTTAAAACCAAGTTACCGCTGAAAGTACAAACATCACTAATGTCACATAACTTTGCCGACATGTGACCAACAGTAATGTTTTAATGTTCTTAAACATTCGCACATAAATAAGTGACATAATATTCAGTACTTACTTTTGACAGTTCACTCTTCGGCCGCTCCCTTCTGCCGTATTTTGCGGCAAAATTATCCACATCCACCGCCGCGCTATGGATTGTGGGATATATGGGGCCACGAAGCATGCACCGGACCACGCTTGATATTTGGGGAAATCGACGGCGCATTTGGAGTATGCATTTGAAGTGCACTTTGAATTGGGACAGCCGTCGTCGCGTGGCGGTGACGTAATCGCACTTGAAATGCGTACTTCAAGCGTGCAGACCCTGAATTGGGACACAGCCCTTGATTGCATGCTGAGGTGGCGACCCCTAACCCTACCTACTCGAGTAAGTGTTTGGAAAAATGTACTTTTATTGCACTGTCTTCATTCAGTCATGAGCTGCTGTAACATGAATCGAATGGCTGAATTACTGCCTCAGCATGCAATCAGGTCCTATTCTCTCGCTAATGACCTGCTAACTGTATTCAGATGTGTTGCAGCAGGGACACATGGAACCGTTTCAGGACAGCGGCCCTCGAGGACTGGAGTTTGAGACCCCTGCTTTATGGGATGCAGAGGAGTCATCGGCCCTCTCTAATCCAAGAAACAAAACGATAAGATGGGGCTGTTCTTGGTGGTGGTGGGGTTCTCTCATGCCGGGCCTTTGTTAGGGAAGTAAACAAGTTCAGACATATCCTAGAAAGCAGACAGGAAGGTGAACTAAGGGGACTCTTTTCAGACTGATGTTGAGCAACAGAAAATGATCCTAGAAGCAGAGCTCCGGTCCTCCAGCCCTGGGTCGCCGTGGAGTCCTGAACTAAAAACAGGAAGCACGGATTCAATTTGGGATGGGTTCAGGAAAAGCTGGAGGAACTTTTCATGAATAAAAAACAGGAATTAGTTCCAGTAACTTTGCCGCCTTCCTGAGCTCATTTAAGGTGCGACCGAGCTGACGGAGGTGTTTCTATTCGGTTTTCGTAGCATCGTGGGGGACGAGGTTGTTGGCATTTGGCCTCGTAACGCCGAGAAGGCCGACGTTAACTGTGCCTGTGTTTCTCACGCTGGAGTCAACATGGTGACCGGAGATGACTTCGGGCTCATCAAGCTCTTCGACTTCCCCTGCGCTGAAAAATTTGTAAGTGAGCTCCAAAAATGAGAAATCCCTGAATGGTTCAGCTCACACTGAGCGCCACCTTCTGTCTTTATTTCCAGGCGAAGCACAAGCGTTACTTCGGCCACTCGGCTCACGTGACCAACATCCGCTTCTCCTGCGATGATAAATACGTGATCAGCGCCGGCGGCAGCGACTGCAGGTGAGGCCTGAATTACACCAAATCTGTGAGTGAAACCAGCCAAACGTGGGCAGAAAACTGACTGCAGAACAACTCAGACAGGAAACTGTGATGCTTTGCTTGTTTGTGGGGTTTTTTAATATGATCTAAATGAGACGTTTTAGGACCCCTGAGACGTAATTCTAATATTTCACAGAGAAAAAGGTTCAGGACCTTCAGGACTATACACTTCACACCTGAGCCTCACCTCTCGCGGCCCGGTACCAAACGACTCACGGACCGGTACCGGTCCGAGGCCCGGGGGTTGGGGACCGCTGGCCTACACCTATTGCAGCATAACTAAGGGAGGATTCAGGGTCACCTGGTCCAGCCCTAACTATATGCTTTAGCAAAAAGGAAAGTTTGAATCTTAAAAGTAGAGAGAGTGTCTGTCTCCTGAATCCAAAATGTGATTTGCTCTGAAACCTGACTGAAACCCTTCCAATAAGCCATTCGTCTGCAGATGATCTGTTAGCTGTTTGACACTCCTCTGAAAGGAAGGTTGGAGACTGGCTGGTTGTAACTGATTGCCGTCTGTCTCTGGTCTCCTCTCTGCAGCCTGTTTGTGTGGAAATGTCAGTGAGGTCTCTGCAGTCCTTGTTGGGTCCACGAGAGTCTCCTCCTCTTCTCCTCTGATGCTGCTCCCCCGACTCCTCAGTCTGAACTCTGACCCGAGTTCACCTCTTGCTGTACAGTTAATGTGAGGACGTGTTTCCCGCTGTTGTGGCGTGTCGCTGTGACCCGTGGACGGCGTGTAGCTGTGTCGTGTAGCCATGTCTGGTTTGTCGGGATGTGCCTTTCTCACAAACTCTGACCAAACATTTGATACAACTTTATTTATAACGGTGGTGCTATTAGACTGTCGTGGTGTCCTGTCAGAAGAAGATGATGATGAAGATTAAAAAAAAGGAAAATGGATCTGTGTTTGATCCTAGTCATTAAAAAGTGAAAAAAGTAGAAAACAGTTTGTATGGAACTTCATTTAAAAAGTAAAAGAATTCTACCTCAAAACAGAACGAATAGAAATAAAGAAACTGTATTTCTTAAGGTAGAAAATAAATATTTACATCCACATGGCGGCGCTGTCTTCTCTCTGCTGTTTGTCTGATAATAAAAAACCCCACTTTTCTTGGAACCCCACACAGAGGGATCAAAGGTCATCAGGACCTGTCCGGACTCTTGCTGCAGCATTTTGGATTAACTGAAGGCTTTTCAGGGAGTTTTTAGGACATCCTGATAATAGTGAATTACAGTAGTCCAGCCTGGAAGTAATAAATGCATGAACTAGTTTTTCAGCGTCACTCTGAGACAGGATATTTCTAATTTTAGAGATGTTGCACAAATGGAAGAAAGCAGTCTTACATATTTGTTTGATATGTGCGTTGAAGGACATGTCCTGGTCAAAAATGACTCCAAGGTTCCTCACAGTGTTACTGGAGGCCAAGGTAATGCCATCCAGAGTAAGAATCTGCTTAGATACCATATTTCTAAGATTTTCAGGGCCGAGTACAATAACCTGAATAGCTGACTCAAAGCACACCAGGTGAGTTAGTCTTATTATAATAATGCAGACACAGGTGAGTCTACAGCTGTCCTGAACCGTCTCCATCCACCTGCCTGACCTGTGGAGGGCAGCAACACGCAAACCTAACAGAAGACAACAAAGTGCTTCCGGTGTGTGTGCTGGCTGTCATGGCGGCTCCCTGTCGCAGGTGTTGTTCACGATGAGCTGAGTGGACAGCGCGAAGAGAGAGAACGAGAACGACCGGAGGCGGATGTCGGGGTTGCTGTGGTGCCGTGACGCTCCCTTCTCTGACGCTCTGCTGCTGGGTTGAGTTGACTGTAGTTCCGACGTAGAGTCCTCCGGTCTTGACGTCAGGCAGAGCCAAACGTCACTCAGAAACGCTGCCAGGTAATGTTACGTGCACGAACTACACCTGAGGCTTTAGGTGAGCTGCTCGGTTCAGTTTTCACGTTCGGCTCTGATTAAACGTTTCTTCAATCAGTCTCTTCCTCTGCAGGCCGGAAGTTCAGCCGAGCTACACAAACTCTGCTGTTTAACAGCTGCTATTTTTTATGTTTTTCACGGATCGATGATTCTTCGTTATCGGTTTGAACTGTTAAGTCTCACTTTCAGTTTCGGACTTGTGTCAAGCCAGCCTCCAGTTTGTTTTCTGTTCCCCGTGTATTCAAAGTATTACGGGAATGGATGTGGAGACCAGATTTCAAAATAAAAGCCAACTTCGAGTGAATTAACAGATATGTTAAGAACATAATAACATATAATTTAGGCTTGTTTACAAACGTTAATGTTAGATCTACATGACACAACATTGTACCCTAGTAGCGCCCTGTCAATATCAAGGCCACCTTATTTTGGATTTCAAAGTAAAAGCCCTGTGAATTTTCATTTTTGAACTACTCTTTCAATGACTTCAGAATGCTCTTAAAAGCAAAAGTCATATTTCCAAAGACTAGTTGCATTTTATATCAACACTATCCAACCACAGAAATTTGAAATTGCCCATATTTGACTTACTCTTCTAACAATTTCAAAATGCTCTAAAAAGAAAAATTCTTTTTTCCACAGGATAATTTCAATCTGTATTTACAGTATAAAGCCCCACAGTGATACCATGTCAATATCAAGTCAGTCTGATTTCACTTTCCAAAGTAATGGCCCATTGAAATTGCCCATATATGACTTACTTTTGTAACGATTTCGAAATGCTCTAAATAGAAAAAATCCTGTTTCCACAGGATAATTTCACCTTAGATCAACAGAATACAACATCACGATGTTACCATATCAATTTCAAGTCATTCTGATTTTACCTTCCAAACTAATGGCCAGTTGAAATTGCCCATTTAAAACCTAACTTTCAGTGGTTTCAGAATGCTCTAAAAATGAAAATTGCTGTTTCCACAGGATAATTCCACTTTAGATCAACAGTATCCAACCCCACAGTGATACCATATCAATATCAAATCAGTCTGAATTTGCCTTCCAGAATAAAAGCCTTTTCAAATTGCCAAGATACGACCTACTCTTTTAAAGACTTCAGAATGCTCTAAAATGGAAAATTGCTGTTTCCACAGGATAATTTCACTTTAGATAAACAGTATCCAACCTCACGATGTTGCCAAGTCAATTTCAAGGCATTCTGATGTTGCCTTCCAAAATAAAAGCCTTTTCAAAATGCCAAGCTACGACCTACTCTTTTAACGATTTAAAAATGCTCTAAAAATGAAAATTGCTGTTTCCACAGGATGAATGCACTTTAGATCAACAGTATACAACCCCACTGTGATACCATATCAATTTCAAGTTGGTCTGATTTTGCCTTTCAAAATAAAAGCCTTTTCAAATTGCCCATATACAACCTACTCTTTTAACGATTTCAGAATGCTCTAAAAATGAAAATTGCTGTTTCCACGGGATAATTTTACTTTAGATCAACAGGATACAACCCCACAGTGACACCATATCAATATCAAGTATGTCTGATTTTGCCTTTCAAATTAATGGCCTGTTGAAATTGCCCATTTAAGACCTACCTTTCAGTGGTTTCAGAATGCTCTAAAAAGGAACATTTCTGTTTCCACAGGGTAATTCCACTTTAGATCAATAGTATCCAACCTTGCAATGTTACCATATCAATTTCAAGTCATTCTGATTTTGCCTTTCAAAGTAATGGCCCATTGAAACTGCCCATATATGACTTACTCATTTAACAGATTCAAAATGCTCTTAAATGAAAAATTCATGTTTCCACAGTAGAGCAGGGCGATATGACCAAAAATATTTATCACGATATACATTTGAAAATTTGCGATAACGATATAACTGACGATACAATTGACACTAGACAAAATACTTTACAACTCCACAACTTTATTAGTGCAAAAAACCTCATCAATGTATTTTCACTTAAACAAGCAGCTGTTTTTTATGTGCATTAAAGTTATATAAAAATTTAACAGTGCAAATGCAAATTCCTCGCTGACAGTTTAACCAAAAGGCATTTCCAGTGGAAATTGGCCGACATATCCTCAGCATAACCATGTATAATATCCACAAAACTTAAAAAGAGGTTATACACACACAATATGGTAATATTATGTTGAAGCACAGTACGTATCACTCCGCGAGGCTCCTGCCTACGGTAGCCTTAGTAGATTTTGGTAGATTTTGCCTTCCAAAAAAAAAAGCCTTTTCAAATTGCCCATAGACGACCTACTCTTTTAATGATTTCGAAATGCTCTTAAATTGAAATTTGCTGTTTCCACAGGATGAATCCATGTTAGATCAAAAGTATCCAACCCCACTATGATACCATATCAATTTTGAGTCAGGCTGATTTTGCTTTCCAGTATAAAAGACTTTTCCCTACTTGAGGGAGTCGCTCAGACTATACGGGGTGCCGCAGGGAGCAGAATTGGGAGCTCCATCTATGGCCCACTATGTGGAGAAGCTACTCCGGGAGAATCTCGCCATCACACCAACAACATCAACAAATTTCCCACGTGTGGGACTAATAAAGGTTATCTTATCTCACATCGTTACAAATTCAGAGAGCACACAGAGCGTTATCGTCACTCCCACCGGACGGCTCCCAACCCAGATCGATCCTGGTAAAATTCCTGTGCTTCACTGTCAAAGAAGAAGTGCTGAGGCTCGCTTGGCAAAAGAAAGGTTTTATGTGGAATTCCAGCAAGATCAACCTAGACCACGATTTCCCCCCTGAGATCATGGCTATGAGGAAGGAGTATGCAGAGGCACGAAAGGTCCTAAAAGAGAAGAATCTACGGTTTAGGACCCTCTACCCAGCGCGCCTTAAGGTTTTCTTCGAAGAAGGAGCGAAAACCTACAACATGGTGGAGGAGGCAACGGCAGACCTGGCGAGTCGGGGCCTGCCGGTCAAGGTGATTACACCACTGGCAACCCCCAGAGAAAAACTACAAAGATGCCCGCTGTGGTGAGGAGTTGGTGGTCGGCGCCCGCGACAGAACCGAGGAGTTGTAGGATATAGAGAGAAGCTGCAAGTATACAGACGTGACAAGAACTAATTTAATGTTATGTATTTGTTATGGACAACATGGTGAATTATGGTTACTGTCGAGCTAAAATGGGTGGGGCTTCTCGTGCTGTGAGTGCCGTCACAGTGGAAGGCCCCCTAACTCAGGGAGTAATAAGGGGTTTCCCTTCAAGTTGTGAGGGTGTCAGTGGAAGTGTTCCACTGTCAGAAGCCAGCCTAGGAGCTTTTAAGCTTCAGTTATGTTCAAATATTTTCTGTTTATTCTTAACTTTTTTCACTTGTTACTGTTTTAGGAGGGGGTTGCCTGCTGCTATTGAGTTTATGTGCTGTGGTTACTTAATATATCTTTATGGGTAGTGAGTCAGTGAAAGTAATCTCTTTTAATGTTAACGGGGTCCTGAATGTGATTAAGATGAGTAAGATACTGTCCAAACTAAGGAAGGAGAAGGCCCAGATTGCACTACTTCAGGAGACACACATGAACCAAGCAGATCACTTGAGATTGAAAAGAAAGGGTTTTAAATATGTATTCTCTTCTTCCGTCAAGTCTAAACACAAGAGGGGTGTGGCTATACTCATCTCTGGTACACTTAACTATGAACATATCTCAGAACTCTGTGACGAGGAAGGCAGATTTGTTAGAATAACAGGAAGGATAGAGCGGTCTGAGATCACAATATTAAATGTTTATGCTCCCCCCGGGAGCGATTGGCTATTCTATAGGAATATGTTTGATTTAATGGTGGACTCTCGGGGGATAGTTGTCTGTGGGGGGGATTTTAACTTTAGGCTAGACCCTAAACTAGACTCCTCCTCCCCGACCAATCAGGTAACAGCACTTACTAGAAAAGTCAATTCCTATATGGTAGAGATGGGGATAATAGATGTATGGAGGGATCGCTACGCATCTACCAGAGATTTCACTCACTATTCTGGTTCATTTAAAGTGTATGCAAGGCTGGACTACTTTTTCATGTTTAAAGTTGATAGGTTTAGGCTCAGAGAATGTGACATATTAACGAGAGATCTATCTGACCACAGTCCTATCTCTCTATCTTTACAGGTGGCTAGGAAAAAACGTACCACACTGTGGAAATTTAATTTGCACTTGCTTAATGATCCTGCCATAGTTTCCAAATTAAAGGAAGACATTAAAGAATTTTTAGAAGTTAATGACACAGGAGAGGTTTCTCCAACTATTCTTTGGGATACGCTCAAAGCGGTAAATTAATTTCTATCACCTCCCACTTAAAGAGAATCAAAGGGCAAAAATTAGTAGATCTACAGGCAAATTTAAAGTTGAAAGAACAGGAAGACATAAACACCGCAAATCCCACTGTAAAGCAGGATATCAGGAAAATACAGGGTGAAATTAATGATATTTACACCCAGGAGGCCCAAAATAACTTAATTTTTTGAGGCAGAAATACTATGAGATGGGAGGGAAATCTGCAAAATACCTGGCACATAAATTACGCAAACAACTAGAGGAAAGTACGATATACCAAATCAAGGACACCAAAACTAATATTCTAGAAACAAAATTAGAAAACATTCAGAAATGCTTTGAGACCTTTAGGGAACTGTACTCACAACCCAATGCTATGGAGGAGAATTGTATTGATGCCTTTCTTAGCTCTCTAGAATTACCTTCACTCCCCGTCTCTCAAAATGAGTATCTAGTACATCCCATTTCAGTGGAAGAAATTAATGCAGCTCTTTCCAGATTAAAACCAGGTAAGGCAGTTGGGCCGGACGGGTTCAGTTCTCAGTGGTATCGCACCCTGAGGGCAGATTTAGTCCCCATATTGCTGAAGTCATTTAACTACATCCTACAGGAGGGAGAAATCTCACCCTCTTGGAGGGAGGCAACTATTTCAATTATCCCAAAAGAGGGGAAAGATAAACGAGAATGTGGAAACTATCGACCGATCAGTGTCCTTAACTTGGATTACAAATTATTTACCTCTATTCTTGCCCGTAGACTGGAGAAGCTGCTACCTGACCTCATTAATCTAGATCAGACTGGTTTCATTCACCATAGACAAACAACATTAGGAGAATATTACACATCTCTACTCAAATACAAAAAAACAAAACTCAATCAATAATAGGAAGTCTAGATGCTGAGAAAGCCAGATGGGTATTTTTGTACAAGGTTCTGGGGAAGTTTGGCTTTCAAGACAAGTTTATTAGAGTAATCCAAGCTCTTTATGCTCGACCTTCAGCCCGTATTAAGGTAAACGGTGATCTCTCTAAGCCCTTTATTCTGGAACGTGGCTGTAGGCAGGGTTGTGCAATCTCACCACTTCTTTTCGATTTATTTATAGAAACATTAGGCCAATCGATTAGACAAAATCATAACATTAAGGGTATTGCATTGTCAGGAGTTGAACATAAAGTAGTAATGTTCGCCGATGATGCACTGGTCTGCCTGGGGGAGCCGGAGAGGTCGTTTAGTGTCTACTTTAACTGATTTTGGGAAGTTATCTGGTTATAAGGTCAACATCTCAAAAACACAGGTGATGACCTTAAATTACACAGCTCCTGCAGCTTTACGTAGGAAATTTAAAGTAAATTGGGATAATGAGAAAATTAAGTACCTGAGAATATATCTGACTGCGGACCTCTCAGGGCTCTTTCAGGCAAACTACGAGCCAATATCTGCAAGTATAAAAGCTGATTTGCACAGATGGAATCTGATCCCCTTTCTGAGTCTCAGCTCCCGGGTAACTGCAATCAAGATGAACATGCTCCCCAGACTGCTTTACCTTTTTAGAAACTTGCCAATAGAAGTGAGCGATTACCAATTTATTGAGTGGGACAAATGGATCTCCAGATTTATCTGGCAGGGCCGAAAGCCAAGGATTAAATATGCCACCCTACAGCTCCCCAAAGAAAAGGGAGGACTGGGTCTCCCCTCCCTCAGGAATTATTATGCCGCTCAAATAACCCCCCTCTTATATTGGTGCAACGAAACATACACAGCTAGGTGGAAGGAACTGGAGTCCAGCTTGTTGGTGCGACTCCCTCTACAAGCTGTAATGGCAGATAAGGGTTTAATGTGTCGGCTGGAAACCTTGGGGAACCCCTGGCTAACTCACACCCTCCAAGTTTGGCAGAGGGTAATTAACATTTGCGGGATACACAAAATGTTAAAATTTTTTAGGTGGTTTGCTTTCGACTCAGATTTTATCCCAAATAGACACGACTCTAACTTTAAAGCATGGATATCCTATGGCCTTACGACATTCCTCGCTCTTACTCATAGAAATATTGTGCTCAGATTTGAAGCCCCGCGGGACAACCACTACTTGACAAAATACGATTTCCACAGATATCTACAGCTGAGATCATATATTGATCATGAATGCAAATTGTCTGACTTTAATGATGTTGAGTCGCATTTTTTCCTCATTCTGAAAAATGCCACAACCATGATTCCTACTAAATCCATCTCCAAGTTATACAAAGCTCCCTCTAGTGCCAGCGAGGATAATACTTTATACACTAAAGATAAATGGGAACGGGAATCAGGGATTGTTATTTCTGGGGGGGAATGGGAAAATGTTTGGCACTGTCAGTGGGCTACATCCAGTTCTATGAGCTGGAAGGAACATGGCTGGAAGAATATCATTAGGTATTTCAAGACACCATATCAGGAGAGATACAAAGGGGTTCATATGCAATGCTGGAGACAATGCGGCTCGACTGTTGCTAACCATTTTCATGTCTTTTGGGACTGTCCCAAATTAAAAAAACTTCTGGATGGGTGTCCAGGCCTCCTTAAGTCCAGTCTTTAACGTTCAAATACCTTTAGATTTTAAGGTTTTGTACAGGGGTCTGGTCCCTTTTCTGGAACGTAGGAGTGAGATTAAGTTGGCGCAATTACTCTTGGTGGCAAATAAAAAAACAATTACTAGAAGATGGTTGAGCCCAGTCCAGCCTACCCTGGATGACTGGTTTGAGATCATTTTAGACATATTTAGGATGGAAAAATTGACATATCTGTTAAGAAATCAAAAGGCCAAATTCTACCAAATTTGGAACAATTGGATCCTATTCATTACCCCCACAAGAGCTGACTTCACTTGATCTCACTGTTACTTGTATTTTTGTAATCTGCTTATCTAATTTCTGACCATTGTTGATTCACTTTTTTTAACATTTACTTAGATTACTATTGTTTATTTATTTATTTATTTGTTCACCATGGCAGCAGCATGGGCATCCCCCCAGTTCATGTTTATAGTTCCATATAATGTGTTCTAGGTATCTCCTTCTGGAGAGCATGTGAGTAACTCTCCTAGTAACAGCCAGTGGAGGATAATATGCACCTGTTGATCACTGTGTTTATCATTTGCTCTCCTGGACTTAATCTAAAAACCTGGAAGGACTCTGTTCCCATGTTATTCATATACTGCTATGCAGATGGATTTTTCTTGTCCATTCCAAATAAAGATATAATAAAAAAAATAAAAAATTCGTGGTCACACTAAAAAAGTCCAACGACACATTAAAAATAGGCACATACAATAGCAAATGATCCAAACAAAAATGGCAAAAGTCTCTTACCGACAGTATACCCACTCGCACCCGAGTGAATGAATTGCCTCTGGTTTTTCCACAGAAGAGCGCTGACTTCACCCCACACACCCACTACCTCTTCACAGCTCTTCAGCCAATCACCTGGCAGAGAGCAATAAACTGCCAGGTGACACTTGTTACATCAGGATGTGTGCAGGTATATTACTTTCAGAGATTGTGGGCTGTGAGGCCGACAGAGAGGAACAGACACACTCCTGAGTGAAAGGATCGATGGCTGGTCTCAATGAGACCGCCTCCCGATGATGATGACGTTTTACCTGCAGATGTTTGCTCTCTCGCACGTTAGGCTCACCTGTCCCTGCCCAGCTATGAGTGTGATGTCTTTGGTGATGCGGGGTACCCGGCGGCTTGTGCACGCAGACCCAGCTCTGTTCAGTAACTTCCTGTTTCCAGCCCTATTCTGCCGTGCCGGGAGCACCGACTCTCTCCTCACCTGCCAACCGAACAGGAAGTTCACCTTCAAACATGTGAGTTTCTTCCTCCTGATGATGTTCATTAACGAAGACACAGCAATACAGTTCCTTCATCTGTACAAATAAAGTTTTAAGTGAAAAAAAATGAAGCATGTCATAATAAAGAATTTTTAAATGCAGGTCAAAGGTCAGAAGAAAGATCAGAAGACCCAGAAGGTCAAGCCCAAAGTGTATAAACAGGAAGTTGAGATCCGACAGGGGATGACGGCGGCTGCACTCGCTGAAGCCATGAACAAAGACTTCGGTAAGGATGATAGACAGTATACAGGTGGGCGGAGCTATTTGATGTTTCCCATTGGTCATTGAAGCTTCAAGATGACCGTTTGACCTTCGCCGTCTTGGTTCCCAAAAATGGACCAATGAGTTTACCACCACCTGGTGGCTGTTAGACAGAATGCCGGTTTAAGGCTTCTCCTCGTGCGCCTACTTTTCCAACCCTGGAGCGATGTCGATGTTGTAAACTGTTTGTGGCTGGAAGCTGTTTTAAATAAAGGTCTATTTGAATCTCAGATCACGTGCTGGAGGCTCTGCTGAACACGTCAGTGGATCTGGACTCTCTGGAAAAGGACACGGTTCTGGAGGAACGATGGATTAAAGAGGTGGTGACACGGTCAGGGATGAAGTTCAGATGGGCCAAACTGAGCACGAGCAGAGAGCAACCCAACAAGGATGCCTGCAGGAGGTGACAAGAAGTCTCTGATCACATTTATGTAACTGGTCTTAGTGGTTTGTAACAAAATAAAGTTCTCCATTACCTACAACCTTCACAGACCGCCTGCTGATCCCAACCTCCTGGTGCCCCGCCCCCCGGTGGTCACCATCATGGGTCACGTGGACCACGGTAAGACGACGCTGCTGGACAGCCTGAGGAAGAGCCAAATCGTCTCCTCAGAGGCCGGAGGCATCACGCAGCACATCGGGGCTTTCCTGGGTAACAGCACGCTTTAAACTTTATTTAAACACACCCAACGACAGGAAACGGAACAAGCAAGATTTTTTTTTTTTTTTAAAAGACAAACTTTAAGAGCAAACAGAAGAAAATTTCATTGAATCATTCAAATCTGTTATCAGACTCTGCCAATCGATTATTGAATCTTGTTTTAATAAGCAGCGTTTTCAGGTTTGTGCTCGTTTACAGACAGTAAAGTTTTTCCTGAAGCTTCGTACCCACTCTTGGATATTTTCTTCCAGTTCAGCTGCCAACAGGTGAGAAGATCACCTTCCTCGACACTCCGGGGCACGCCGCCTTCTCCTCCATGAGAGCCCGTGGAGCCAACGCCACTGATATCGTCATTCTGGTGGTGGCAGCTGATGATGGCGTCATGAACCAGACGGTGGAGTCCATCGAGCATGCCAGGAGAGCCAAAGGTGGGAGCTCCACCTGACAGTCACAGCCGAGGGCTCAGAACAAGGCTTCGCGCCCTGTTTCTACTGCTTTTGCTGCATTTCTCTTCATTTTGTTTTTATGCTCTTCTACTGCTGATTCTACTGTTCGTCCGTGTTTCAGTCCCCATGATCGTGGCGGTGAATAAGTGTGACAAGCCTCAGGCCGACCCTCAGAGGGTGAAGCAGGAGCTGCTCGCTCACGACGTTGTTTGTGAAGAGTTTGGGGGAGACGTTCAGGCGATTCACATCTCTGCTCTGAAGGTGAACTTATCAATAAATCCACAAACTTTTTTTAAAATCAAACAACACATTGCGTTGTTTCCCCACAATGCAATGCACAAAGAACATTCCTATTGATCAGTTAGTACAACAGAACAGATTAAAGGATAAAACAAGTGGATAAATTAAATAATGAAAGCAGTTAATATGCCTTCATTAAAATAGGAGATCAGTACAGTTGACCTGTTGTTGCTGTAAACTAATGATGTAATTGATGATGTTGTCAGGGTGATAACCTTCTGGCTCTGGCTGAGGCCACAGTAGCTTTGGCAGAGGTGTTGGAGCTAAAGGCGGAGGCTACTGGCCCCGTGGAGGGACTCGTCATCGAGAGCAGGACTGACAAAGGCAAAGGGTAAGTCCTTCAGAGTGCTAACTCTGGTTTACATGAAAGAGTCAAACGGACCCAGTGTGACCAGTTTGGTTTTCATAGCCCGGTCACGACAGCCATCGTCCAGCGGGGGACGCTAAAGAGAGGCTGCGTGCTGGTTGCTGGGAAATCCTGGGCTAAAGTTCGCTTCCTGTTTGATGAGAACGGCTGCGCTGTGAGGGAGGCGGGGCCGAGTACTGCGGTGGAGGTGGTTGGCTGGAAGGAGCTTCCGTCAGCTGGAGAGACCATCCTGGAGGTGGAGTCTGAGGTGAGTGGGATATAAACAGGCTCCGCCCAAATAAAATCACTTCACATAAAATAGAATAAATGTTTTATCAAACAATAAATCCGACAGATGTTCTGTGTTCATCTCACCGGATGCTTAGCATACAATAATGAAAAAAAATGAGAAATATTAAGTTTGCGTTAAATCTCCAGAACATTTGGGTGTGATGTTTGAGGACATCGGCGTTTTCTGCCCCCTCCTCAAACTTTGCTCTTCATTGGATTTTTTTGCTCTGGTTTTAAATTTTCTGTGAAATTTAAATAAAAATCCAGACTGTGGATTGTTGGTCGTTGACCATTTCCTGTCACTCCCTTCCACAATAAAAACTTTCCTCCTTTGGCTCCTGCAGCAGCGAGCGCGGGAGGTGGTGGAGTGGAGAAGTCACGATGAGGAGCAGCAGAAACTGCAGGAGGAGATGATCGCCATCGAGCAGAAGCAGAAGCTCCACCTGGAGGAGTACCGCAGGGAGAGGGAGGGGCTGTCCCACCTGAGCTGGAGACAGAGGAAGGTGGCGCTTTACCGGGCCAACAAGACCCGCTTTGCCACGAGGCCCAGCGAGAGGATGCAAAGCGACCAGCTCAGCCTGCCGGTCATCATCAAAGGTACACACTGAGCCAGCTTCAAACAGGCTCCGCCCACTGTGATGTCACTCTAACTGAACAACCGTCGACCCCAGGTGACGTGGATGGCTCAGTGGAGGCCATCCTGAACATCCTGGACAGCTATGACGCTCAGCAGCAGTGCGAGCTCGAGGTGGTCCATTTCGGCATAGGAGACATCTCTGAGAACGACGTCAACATGGCCGAAATGTTTGGAGGTACGAGGGAAGGACGCCATTCCAGATGTTTTTATTCATTTTGTGTGCAGCAGATTCTTCTGACCACCAGCTGGTTTAGTGTGATTTCATGATGGGTTTAAAGCTGAGATCAGAGAACGCTTTCTTACAGAGTGTCTATGAATGCATGACAGGGTACCCAAGTTTAAAATAAATAGCAAATCTCCTGCTCCACCTTCAAACATCATTTGAGTGTGGACTGTCCTGACTGGCTGCATCTCACCTTCAGGCTCCATCTATGGCTTTAACGTGGCGGCGAGCCGTGGCATCGAGCAGCTGGCAGCGAGGAAAGGCATCCCGCTGCGCCTGCACAGCGTCATCTACAAGCTGGTAGATCAGCTGAAGGAGGAGCTCAGCAGCAAACTGCCACCGCTCGTCTCTGAGAACATCACAGGTGAGTCGGCACCACACGGTCACGTGACCACAACTGAGCTCAGGTGGAGCTGAGGGGTATCAGTGAGGCGAAAGTCAGCGTTTTGTCCCTGCTAAATCACCATGGTAACAGGCAGGATCAGCTGAAATTTTAATCTTAATTTTACCGCCTTATGGCCATCAGGGGTCCGTTCTTCGTACCTCGCTTACTACATCCAAGATCAAATCATCGCGCTAACTTGGAGCTCGCTAATCCGGTTCTCCGAACACACCTGTTGTTGACGATTAGTATAGCTGGATGAAGTAATGTGAGATCACTGGGTGGCTTAAAAGGGGCTACGCATCGATAGTAGAAACATTGATCGGCAACCCTTTGATTGGTTGGCGAAGATGTCGAAGGAGCGCGCTCAGTATTTTACGGCAGCAGACCAAGAACTCTTGATTGAGGGATTTCAGGAGTTTCAGAGTTTAATTAAAACGCAGGGGAACACTGCAAAGGCTGCAAAAGCAAGGAGAGAGGGCTGGCAGAAAGTTGCTGACAAATTAAACTCGTAAGTAATTTATTATATTATATTACATTATATCCTCTTTCACATTAGAGCC